>NW_027262013.1:0-49690 GCF_902827115.2 Pseudochaenichthys georgianus | reverse complement strand
ACCTGGAGTAAATCCACCAGCTACCCTGCAGTCTACAAAGTACTTCAGACTAGCTGCACCTTCACCAGCTACCCTGCAGTCTACAAAGTACTTCAGACTAGCTGCCTCCTTCACCAGCTACCCTGCAGTCTACAAGTACTTCAGACTAGCTGCACCTTCACCAGCTACCCTGCAGTCTACAAAGTACTTCAGACTAGCTGCACCTTCACCAGCTACCCTGCAGTCTACAAAGTACTTCAGACTAGCTGCTCCTTCACCAGCTTTGAGAACACTTTCATGATCAATCATTATAAAACATATCATATTATTCTGAAATGGACCAATCTGCACAACGACTACTTTCACTGTCTTTCACTATAGGCTATATAGATGAGAATGCTTTTCTACTTTTACTTGACGAACATTTTGAATGCAGGACTGTTACTGTAACAGAGTATTCTTACACTCTGGTACTTCTACTTTTACTCAAGTACAAGATCTGAGTACTTCTACTTTTACTCAAGTACAAGATCTGAGGACTTCTACTTTTACTCAAGTACAAGATCTGAGGACTTCTTCTTTTACTCAAGTACAAGATCTGAGTACTTCTACTTTTACTCAAGTACAAGATCTGAGTACTTCTACTTTTACTCAAGTACAAGATCTGAGGACTTCTTCTTTTACTCAAGTACAAGATCTGAGTACTTCTACTTTTACTCAAGTACAAGATCTGAGTACTTCTACTTTTACTCAAGTACAAGATCTGAGTACTTCTACTTGTACTCAAGTACAAGATCTGAGTACTTCTACTTTTACTCAAGTACAAGATCTGAGTACTTCTACTTTTACTCAAGTACAAGGTCTGAGTACTTCTACTTTTACTCAAGTACAATATCTGAGTACTTCTACTTTTACTCAAGTACAAGATCTGAGTACTTCTACTTGTACTCAAGTACAAGATCTGAGTACTTCTACTTTTACTCAAGTACAAGATCTGAGTACTTCTACTTTTACTCAAGTACAAGGTCTGAGTACTTCTACTTTTACTCAAGTACAAGATCTGAGTACTTCTACTTGTACTCAAGTACAAGATCTGAGTACTTCTACTTTTACTCAAGTACAAGATCTGAGTACTTCTACTTTTACTCAAGTACAAGGTCTGAGTACTTCTACTTTACTCAAGTACAAGATCTGAGTACTTCTACTTGTACTCAAGTACAAGATCTGAGTACTTCTACTTTTACTCAAGTACAAGATCTGAGTACTTCTACTTTTACTCAAGTACAAGATCTGAGTACTTCTACTTTTACTCAAGTACAAGATCTGAGGACTTCTTCTTTTACTCAAGTACAAGATCTGAGTACTTCTACTTTTACTCAAGTACAAGATCTGAGTACTTCTACTTTTACTCAAGTACAAGATCTGAGTACTTCTACTTTTACTCAAGTACAAGGTCTGAGTACTTCTACTTTTACTCAAGTACAAGATCTGAGTACTTCTACTTGTACTCAAGTACAAGATCTGAGTACTTCTACTTTTACTCAAGTACAAGATCTGAGTACTTCTACTTGTACTCAAGTACAAGATCTGAGTACTTCTACTTTTACTCAAGTACAAGATCTGAGTACTTCTACTTGTACTCAAGTACAAGATCTGAGTACTTCTACTTTACTCAAGTACAATATCTGAGTACTTCTACTTGTACTCAAGTACAAGATCTGAGTACTTCTTCCACATCTGAGTATAAAATCAAGTTTCAGTCTCCTCCTAAATGCAATATACTGAAGACATAAAATAAATAAAACTAAGTATCATGTTTTCTTCTGCTATTACAGTATGTTGATCCCAAAATAGGAATACAATTATCTTTTAATTATGATATCACTGTAAAATAAGGCAAACTGAATGCTAAAATATTAATAACAGCCTTTCTTAAAACTCAGTTGAGTATTTAATGTTTTATATACATTTTCATAACCTTATTAATGGTCCTACCACGACAATATGTTTCCATCTGCCTTGACATTTTTAAAACATCCTTGCTTCTCAGTGTTTGGAACATGAGGAAATACAGGTCTAACACTAAAGACTGATGTTTGAACACATAGTCACATTGTATTATAAGGACATCATCCATATTGCCCTGTAGAAGGTCAGATGAGATGGACCTATATCAATCCCCGTAGGGAAATGCAGGTGTGATAGCAGCAATAGAATAAGACAGAAACACATGGGATAATAGTAAATAAAAAATAAGAATAAACATATAGTATTAAAATGAATATAAATTAAAAAGAAATGACATAAATTAAACTCAGAAAAGGTGAATGTGCATATATACAGATATGTATACAGGTTAAATATAATCTATATTATAATTTAATATATATATATATATATACATGTCAATATTTAACACATGTGTATATATATATATCATATATACATGCAGGTAGAAGTGCGGTGAAAGTGCAAATAGTATTAATATTAATGTTCAGTGCAGGTTGTAAAAAGTAATTTCTTTCTGATTGTTTTGTAAAAAAAAAAGAAAAAAAGAAAAGATCAATCAATCAGTCAATGTTTATTTATAGCCCAATATCACAAATGTTACATTTGTCTCAGTGGTCTTCACAGTGTGTACAGAATATCAGTATGACAATACGACACCCTCTGTCCTTAGACCCTCTGTCCTTAGACCCTCTGTCCTCAGACCCTCTGTCCTCAGACCCTCTGTCCTTAGACCCTCTGTCCTCAGACCCTCTGTCCTTAGACCCTCTGTCCTCAGACTCTCTGTCCTTAGACCCTCTGTCCTTAGACCCTCTGTCCTCAGACTCTCTGTCCTTAGACCCTCTGTCCTCAGACCCTCTGTCCTTAGACCCTCTGTCCTCAGACTCTCTGTCCTTAGACCCTCTGTCCTTAGACCCTCTGTCCTCAGACCCTCTGTCCTCAGACCCTCTGTCCTTAGACCCTCTGTCCTCAGACTCTCTGTCCTTAGACCCTCTGTCCTTAGACCCTCTGTCCTCAGACCCTATGTCCTCAGACCCTCTGTCCTTAGACCCTCACATCGTACAAGGAAAAACTTCCGGAGAAACCCCCCAGTTTAAAGGGAACATGGAGAAACCTCAGGGAGAGCAGCAGAGGAGGGATCCCTCTCCCAGGACGGACAGACGTGCCATAGATGCCGTGTGTAAATTGAAAAGATAATACATTTGCAACATAGGTAGTCCAGATGTTTGGAAATGCATGTGTGTATAATAGGAAGATGAATCCACGAGGATATCCATCCAGGACCGATGATCCAGGACCACAGCCAGCGCTCAAGATCCAGGACACAGGACCGCAGGATCATCCATGACTCCGGATCCCGGCGTATATAGACACCAAAAAGAAAGAAATGTGGGGAAGCTGGGTTAATCGGAACATGAGAGTACACGGGTATAGACAGAGAGAAGGAAGAAGTAAGATGTCCCCCGACAAACTAAGCCTATATCAGCAAAACTAGGGGCTGAATCTAATCAGCCCTAACTATAAGCTTTATCAAAAAGGAAGGTCTTAAGCGCACTCTTAAAAACGGATAGGGTGTCTGCCGCCCGAACACAAACTGGAAGCTGATTCCACAAATGTGGAGCTTGATAAGAAAAGGCTCTGGCTCCCATTGTACTTTTAGAGACTCTAGGAACAACCAACAACCTGCATTCTTGGAACACAATGCCCTAGTAGGCCAGTAGGGTATAATGAGTTCTTTAAGGTAAGATGGCGCCTGCCCATTAAGGGCTTTGTAGGCGAGAAGAAGAATTTTAAATTCTATCCTGTGTTCTATAGGGAGCCAGTGTAAGGCAGCCAGAACAGGAGTAATGTGGTCCCTTTTCCTAACTCTGGTTAGTACACGAGCCGCAGCATTTTGAATCAGCTGAAGCGACTTGACTGACTTCTTGGTACTCCCTGATAATAAAGAGTTACAATAATCCAGCCTAGAAGTAACAAATGCATGGACTAGTTTCTCTGCATCGTTTTGAGGCAAGATATGCCTGATTTTTGCAATGTTACGTAGATGGAAGTAGGCGGTCCTTGAGATTGATTTTATGTGGGCGTTAAAGGATCAATCCTGATCAAATATAACACCAAGATTCCTTACAGTCTCACTGGAGGCCAAATTAATGCCATCCATAGTTAGTATGTCTTTAGATAATTTGTTTCGTAGATTCTTCGGGCCAAGTACAATAACTTCAGTTTTGGTTGTGTTTAACATCAAAAAGTTTAAGGTCATCCACGTTTTTAAGTCCTTAAGGCAGTCTTGAATTTTATTTAGATGATTACAAGACAAACATGTCGCTGATGACGATGACCTATGTTTTATAAGAAAAATATATGTTAGAGGGGGGAGGACCAGAAAAGTTTTTTTAAGCTTCTTCTTGCCCCTGTTGAACATGAACAGAGACTATCTGATTTTTTTTTTTTTTGTGGTACTTTGTTATAATTATTAATCTGAGTGAAAAAAAGAGAATATATATATATATATTATTGTTATATTTTTTTGTTTCTGACATGTTCAATAAATTGACTAAACTAAACTATCTGACGTCTGTGTTATGAAATGAAATTGAAAACCCCGTGCTGTAAACATAATAAGGATGTCGGGGTTGAAAGGAGAAGTCACGTGTGATTGGTCTATTTGTTTTACACTCGTCCCCCTCTCCCTGTCTTCAGTACACGTCACAGGTGGTATATACAGACTCACCTGTGTGCAGAGCTCTGTCACTGAGGGACAGACACCTGACGACAGCCAAGATGGTGAGTGGAGCCACGAGACTCATGTTAACCCTCATGGCATTTCATCGGAACGGTATTCCTCTTCCGAATAATATTATACTTCAGAGTAAGATTGCTTTACCCAAGTCCATCAAAAAGGGTTATTGGGCCATTTCTAAATACATCGAAGAGATACCGTATCTACTGTTTCGATCCTTTACACTTTTTAAAATGTACAGATTTATTATAAGTAAGTACTAAATCTATATTCTAAAATGTACAGATTGAAGGTGGAAGTGGACAATTTCATTGAGCTTAAGTGACATTCTTTGCAGTATTAACACACCTCCATTTCTAATATCCTAATGATTGGAAAGAAAAGAAAAGGTTCGATAGCATTGATAGCATTAGCACCTTTTCATTTATTTCCTTTTTTTTCGCTGGAGACATATCTCTCTACGGAGTATCTTGTCAATCATTAACAGTCACTTAACTCCATATGTATAACTTCTATCGCGTGATAAAGATGTGAACTTTGAAACCAAAGCTCTGCAACTAATTTAAAATGTACATTTCTGCCAAGCAAGGCCATGTATTCAGATGTTGAACGTCTTAACCAGTGATTCACTCGCTGACAGAAGATACTCCTGGAACTGCAATTATATGACTTTACAATATACTAAAGACGTGGCATTACAAGACGGGTATCGTGCCGCCATTTCTAGAGCGTAAAACTAACAACGTCTTAAATCCTCGTGGGAATTAATGAAGTGCAACTCGACTTAATTATTCTCCAACTCCAAGCCTTAGCAGTCAATGATAAGCCAGCATTGATCGGAGATATGAGGTATCGGGGGGGTAGAGACGGAGGTGTCTTTAGGTGTGGCGCAGGAAGTTAATGCTTCATTGATTAGGTTAACAGGTACACTGGCTCTGAAGACACATCTGTGGTATGCCGCTATTATATTATATTTCCTGGAGCAAACTTCAAAACAATATTAGGTGTTTTCTATTTCAATACTAGTTTAATTTATTTATTTATTATATGGGCACACACACCTTTTTTAAATACCTATTTAGTGTGTGCACATGAAGGTCCGTGTGTGTGTGTGTGTGTGTGTGTGTGTGTGTGTGTGTGTGTGTCTTTATGGTTTTAGTGTCTATATATGATAACCACATGTCAAGGAACAAATACAGCGCCTTCCTGTTTCAGTACTTTTACAGCCGAGGGCAATTTGAACACCCTGGTTGATCATCGACAGCTAACACGAGAACAGATACCAACAGATCGTTCATCTATTAAAATCTGTAAATCAAACGTCATGGCCGTATCGATACCTGTAGATGAACAGACTGGTTTTAAAATGAATTATCTTCTGACTTAAATTGATCTCCTCTTTGCCGTTTACCAAGACAAGATACCTTGTTAGTTTATGAGGAGGACCACGAGGAACAGTCAGGGGTTCATATGTAGACCTTCCTCTTGTAAAGGATCTCCCCCCCCCCATATTAGTGGACCGATCCAAACTTTAGCTGAACTTTAAAATAAAAAGGAGACTAGTTGCGTAATCCTAACCCTAACCCCAACGCCCTTTCTGTCTCGGTACTTCTCACCCCGGTTGATCATCAACAGCTAAAACACCTCGAAATTCCCCCACAGCACATCGACAACACATTCATTTCATTTCCATCTCTGTAAATGATATCTCAAAGCGTTCTTTATCCGTGTAGATTAACAGACGATTACAAATATCTTCTGACCAACATTGATATCTATCATCCGTGAGTTTTAGTTTCACTTGTAGACAATATACAGATAGAGCAGTCAATAGCTCACAATTCGTCCTGCCTCTTGTCAAATATCTTCCCCCCCCCCCCCCCCCATGTTATTGGTTTGATCCAAACTTTAGCTGTGCTGTCATAGTAAATGGACTCGTTATGTAACGCTAAAACTACCTTTTTTTGTAACCCTTCAAATCAAATCTCTGGAACATCATTCGACGAGGTTCCATCAATAAATAAGGAACAAGGCCATGTTGTATAACGAATAGTTCATTTTAAGCCCTGCTTCTTATTCATTATCTCTTTCATCCTTCAAATCGGTGGTCTGATCCAAACTTAAGCTGTGCTAACATGAAAAGGCGACTAGTTTAGTAACCCTATATCTCTAACCCAGTGTTTCTCAAACTTTTTCATGCCGAGAACACTCGTGGACCACCTAACTCCACAAATATCCAAAAACACATCGTTTTTTACAAATTGCCTGAAAATGGTACAAACAAGTGGCAACATGTGTGATGAAGGTGTTTATCTGGGCTATATTATGCAATCAAAAGTGAAACTTAAGCTCGCTCCATTGCGGAGATATTCCCGCGAGAGTGCGGAAAACTTAAATTAATTAATTAATTTCAAATGTGAAATGTTACCAATATACTCACGGACCACTAGGGGGCGCTCGCGGACCACCAGTGGTCCGCGGACCACACTTTGAGAAGCACTGATCTAACCCTCATGTAGAAGTTATTAGTTCTCTTAATGAAGTATCTTTTTTTTAGGTAGGACTCCTCCATCAGTTTTAATCTGCTTCCATATTTCTTATTTCCCTTTACAGAAAATCACCAACATGACATTCAAGGAGGGGAGTCGGTTCAAGATCCGCATTAAGCCCAAGGACGACTGCGATTCGTAAGTTCCACTCATCAGAGATCACAGATAGAGACTCTTCGGTAACACTGAATGAAGAGGAAGTGGAAAGAGAGGTTCATGTTTCATCCACTCTTCCCCTTTCCATCGCCTCCTTGTTCAACCTCCATTGCAGCTTCGCAGAGAGGGCAACAGTACACACGTCCTTTACTCAAGTAGAAGTACAGATTCTCGTGTTTAAAAATACTATAATAATAAGAAGAAGAAGTAGAAAGTACAGGTATTTGAGTTCAACATGTAAGAAGTAGAAAGTACAGGTATTTGAGTTCAACATGTGAGAAGTAGAAAGTACAGGTATTTGAGTTCAACATGTGAGAAGTAGAAAGTACAGGTATTTGAGTTCAACATGTAAGAAGTAGAAAGTACAGGTATTTGGGTTCAACATGTGAGAAGTAGAAAGTACAGGTATTTGGGTTCAACATGTAAGAAGTAGAAAGTACAGGTATTTGAGTTCAACATGTGAGAAGTAGAAAGTACAGGTATTTGAGTTCAACATGTAAGAAGTAGAAAGTACAGGTATTTGAGTTCAACATGTGAGAAGTAGAAAGTACAGGTATTTGAGTTCAACATGTGAGAAGTAGAAAGTACAGGTATTTGAGTTCAACATGTAAGAAGTAGAAAGTACAGGTATTTGGGTTCAACATGTAAGAAGTAGAAAGTACAGGTATTTGAGTTCAACATGTAAGAAGTAGAAAGTACAGGTATTTGTGTTCAACATGTAAGAAGTAGAAAGTACAGGTATTTGTGTTCAACATGTGAGAAGTAGAAAGTACAGGTATTTGAGTTCAACATGTAAGAAGTAGAAAGTACAGGTATTTGAGTTCAACATGTAAGAAGTAGAAAGTACAGGTATTTGAGTTCAACATGTAAGAAGTAGAAAGTACAGGTATTTGAGTTCAACATGAGAGAAGTAGAAAGTACAGGTATTTGAGTTCAACATGAGAGAAGTAGAAAGTACAGGTATTTGAGTTCAACATGTAAGAAGTAGAAAGTACAGGTATTTGGGTTCAACATGTAAGAAGTAGAAAGTACAGGTATTTGAGTTCAACATGTAAGAAGTAGAAAGTACAGGTATTTGTGTTCAACATGTAAGAAGTAGAAAGTACAGGTATTTGGGTTCAACATGTAAGAAGTAGAAAGTACAGGTATTTGAGTTCAACATGTAAGAAGTAGAAAGTACAGGTATTTGGGTTCAACATGTAGGAAGTAGAAAGTACAGGTATTTGAGTTCAACATGTAAGAAGTAGAAAGTACAGGTATTTGAGTTCAACATGTAAGAAGTAGAAAGTACAGGTATTTGTGTTCAACATGTGAGAAGTAGAAAGTACAGGTATTTGAGTTCAACATGTAAGAAGTAGAAAGTACAGGTATTTGTGTTCAACATGTGAGAAGTAGAAAGTACAGGTATTTGGGTTCAACATGTAAGAAGTAGAAAGTACAGGTATTTGTGTTCAACATGTAAGAAGTAGAAAGTACAGGTATTTGAGTTCAACATGTCAGAAGTAGAAAGTACAGGTATTTGAGTTCAACATGTAAGAAGTAGAAAGTACAGGTATTTGAGTTCAACATGTAAGAAGTAGAAAGTACAGGTATTTGAGTTCAACATGAGAGAAGTAGAAAGTACAGGTATTTGGGTTCAACATGAGAGAAGTAGAAAGTACAGGTATTTGGGTTCAACATGTAAGAAGTAGAAAGTACAGGTATTTGGGTTCAACATGTGAGAAGTAGAAAGTACAGGTATTTGGGTTCAACATGTAAGAAGTAGAAAGTACAGGTATTTGAGTTCAACATGTAAGAAGTCAAAGTACAAAGTCGTGGAGTAAAGTACTGATGCAAGAAAAATGTACTTAGCAAAGTATTTGTACTCCACTACTCTGTATAGGACATAAAACAAATAAAACAGATACAATAGTGCAAGAGAATGTTTTGAGATGCAAGTCAATACAAATACAATAGAATACACAGTCGATACACACAAGTACATGGATTATCACCTCATTATACTGTTATACTCCACGGTAACATAACGTTATACAAGCTGCATATTACGGGTTTTTCCATCGCCTCCTAATTTCTACCTCCATTTCAGCTTCGCCATCAACATCGGCCACGACTCTGACAACGTGGCTCTGCACCTCAACCCCAGATTCGACAGCGGAGGAGACGTGAACACCATCGTCTTCAACTCTCTGTCCGGAGGGAGCTGGGGGGACGAGGCGAAGGAGGGGAACTTCCCCTTTGTGCGAGGGGAGGAGTGCAAGGTGGGCAACACACACTTATACATATAAAATAAAGATGAGTGGAAAGGAAAGATGGAACACGTATGATACAGAAAATATTTACAGAGCCATTATAATTATTATTAGGGTTACTTTTCCGACTGATAACATACTTTTTTTGTTGGAATTGAAAAAATATTCACCAAAATAATTAGATGTTTCAGAAAATGGATTTAGTTTATCTAAGAATTCGTATTCATTTACATGAAGAAGGAAAAGAACAATAGTTTGTTTTATTGCTTGTCATTTCACCGTTTTGTTTATTGAAAAGAGGAAGTATGAGGTTATTCTTCTCTTTATAATGAAGTTGTATAATGTCCCTTTCCAAAGCACATACGTAAAAGACACTTCATCGGTTAGTACAAATAAGGGTTAGATAATAAAGTGAACTCACAATATATCTTTATTGCTTTAAATCGGCGATAAGACTTAATGACACGGAAGAGGATTAGGACTACGACATGTGACACTTTCATTTTGAGATTTCTAATTTAAAAAAGTCTGAATTCTTCAAAAAAAGGCAGATTTTTGGGAATAAAATTGTTCTGACTTTTTGCTTCCATCTCAGAAGTCCGACACTTTCCTACGAAACTGATTTTGATATCAACATTTTTACTTTATTTAAAATAATCCGACTTGTTTTTTTGAGATTATATTTCATAGACCTCGCAGCCCCTTCCTACATTCTGCCACACACAAGGTGTCACATAAGTAGTTCCCGAGGCAGCCTGCTTAACTCTTGAAGAATTAAAATGCATTCTTATGGTTTTACCAATGTTTATATAACAAAGGCTCAAAGCTGCTTTTGGATCTGATTATAGTTCACACACACACACACACACACACACACACACACACACACACACACACACACACACACACACACACACACACACACACACACACACACCACACACACACACACACACACACACACACACACACACACACACACACACACACACACACACTAAAAGGTCTTCTGCTGTATTTATTGCAGTCATGTGGCTGAAGTTCAGATCTCATGATGTATTTCCTCACGACGAATGGGCGGTGAGGTCGTAAAGTCAACCGTCGCTGAGCTGTCTAATCACGAAGGTGCGCGGCTCAATAAACGTAATGACCCCGGAAAGAGATAGCATGTCCTCGTGTCTTTGTTTCCTCGTATGAAGGGAAAGATAAACCCTGTCTTCTCGTGTTGTCCTCAGTTTTACATCAACTTCAACATGGAGCAGTTCTACATCACGCTTCCTGACGGTTCGATGCTGAACTTCCCAAACCGCCTGGGAGACGTCAAGTACAAGTTCTTCGATGTCAGCGGAGACGCGAGGATCGTTGGCATCAAGATCAAGTAGAAGTCAAACTCTGGATCCGTCCACCCTTTGTGTGTGGCTTTAATAGTCTGTGTTACACTCGATATGTGAGCTTGTAGTAGGATGACATGGCCACCAGAGGGCGACACAGCACATCTTAGCTCAGTGTGTCTGCTTTGACATCCCATCAGTCTCTGGGTTTGGTATTAAATGCTATGGGGAAAAAGCGTGTCTATGTCTTACTCTTTGACACACACACACACACACACACACACACACACACACACACACACACACACACACACCACACACACACACACACACACACACACACACACACACACACACACACACACACACACACACACACACACACACACACACACACACACACACACACACACACACACACACACACACACTGCTGAACAATCTCATACAATGAGTCTAAATTTATCTGGAAAGGGTTACTTTCAATTACAGTCATACACCTGAACATCAGCAGGAGAGGACTCTTTAAAGTAGAGACACTACATACTGATATACACCTGAACATCAGCAGGAGAGGACTCTTTAAAGTAGAGACACTACATACTGATATACACCTGAACATCAGCAGGAGAGGGCTCTTTAAAGTAGAGACACTACATACTGATATACACCTGAACATCAGCAGGAGAGGACTCTTTAAAGTAGACACGCTACATACTGATATACACCTGAACATCAGCAGGAGATGACTCTTTAAAGTAGAGACACTACATACTGATATACACCTGAACATCGGCAGGAGAGGACTCTTTAAAGTAGAGACATTACATGCTGATATACACCTGAACATCGGCAGGAGAGGACTCTTTAAAGTAGAGACACTACATGCTGATATACACCCGAACATCGGCAGGAGAGGACTCTTTAAAGTAGAGACACTACATACTGATATACACCCGAACATCAGCGGGAGAGGACTCTTTAAAGTAAAGACACTACATACTGATATACACCCGAACATCAGCGGGAGAGGACTCTTTAAAGTAGAGACACTACATACTGATATACACCCGAACATCAGCGGGAGAGGACTCTTTAAAGTAGAGACACTACATACTGATATACACCTGAACATCAGCAAGAGAGGACTCTTTAAAGTAGAGACACTACATACTGATATACACCTGAACATCAGCAGGAGAGGACTCTTTAAAGTAGAGACACTGCATACTGATATACACCTGAACACCAGCAGGAGAGGACTCTTTAAAGTAGAGACTCTACATACTAATATACACCTGAACATCAGCAGGAGAGGACTCTTTAAAGTAGAGACACTACACACTGATATACACCTGAACATCAGCAGGAGAGGACTCTTTAAAGTAGAGACACTACATACTGATATACACCTGAACATCAGCAGGAGAGGACTCTTTAAAGTAGAGACACTACATACTAATATACACCTGAACATCAGCAGGAGAGGACTCTTTAAAGTAGAGACACTACATACTGATATACACCTGAACATCAGCAGGAGAGGACTCTTTAAAGTAGAGACGCTACATACTGATATACACCTGAACATCAGCAGGAGAGGACTCTTTAAAGTAGACACGCTACATACTGATATACACCTGAACATCAGCAAGAGAGGACTCTTTAAAGTAGAGATGCTACATACTGATATACACCTGAACATCAGCAGGAGAGGACTCTTTAAAGTAGACACGCTACATACTGATATACACCTGAACATCATCAGGAGAGGACTCTTTAAAGTAGAGACACTACATACTGATATACACCTGAACATCAGCAGGAGAGGACTCTTTAAAGTAGAGACACTACTTACTGATATACACCTGAACATCAGCAGGAGAGGACTCTTTAAAGTAGAGACACTACATACTGATATACACCTGAACATCAGCAGGAGAGGACTCTTTAAAGTAGAGACACTACATACTGATATACACCTGAACATCAGCAGGAGAGGACTCTTTAAAGTAGAGACACTACATACTGATATACACCTGAACATCGGCAGGAGAGGACTCTTTAAAGTAGAGACACTACATACTGATATACACCTGAACATCAGCAGGAGAGGACTCTTTAAAGTAGAGACACTACATACTGATATACACCTGAACATCAGCAGGAGAGGACTCTTTAAAGTAGAGACACTACATACTGATATACACCCTGAACATCAGCAGGAGAGGACTCTTTAAAGTAGAGACACTACATACTGATATACACCTGAACATCAGCAGGAGAGGACTCTTTAAAGTAGAGACACTACATACTGATATACACCCTGAACATCAGCAGGAGAGGACTCTTTAAAGTAGAGACAGCTACATACTGATATACACCTGAACATCAGCAGGAGAGGACTCTTTAAAGTAGAGACGCTACATACTGATATACACCTGAACATCAGCAGGAGAGGACTCTTTAAAGTAGAGACGCTACATACTGATATACACCTGAACATCAGCAGGAGAGGACTCTTTAAAGTAGAGACGCTACATACTGATATACACCTGAACATCAGCAGGAGAGGACTCTTTAAAGTAGAGACGCTACATACTGATATACACCTGAACATCAGCAGGAGAGGACTCTTTAAAGTAGAGACGACTACATACTGATATACACCCTGAACATCAGCAGGAGAGGACTCTTTAAAGTAGAGACGCTACATACTGATATACACCTGAACATCAGCAGGAGAGGACTCTTTAAAGTAGAGAACTACATACTGATATACACCTGAACATCAGCAGGAGAGGACTCTTTAAAGTAGATAGACCTACATACTGATATACACCTGAACATCAGCAGGAGAGGACTCTTTAAAGTAGAGACGCTACATACTGATATACACCTGAACATCAGCAGGAGAGGACTCTTTAAAGTAGAGACGCTACATACTGATATACACCTGAAACATCAGCAGGAGAGGACTCTTTAAAGTAGAGACGCTACATACTGATATACACCTGAACATCAGCAGGAGAGGACTCTTTAAAGTAGAGACGCTACATACTGATATACACCTGAACATCAGCAGGAGAGGACTCTTTAAAGTAGAGACACTACATACTGATATACACCTGAACATCAGCAGGAGAGGACTCTTTAAAGTAGAGACGCTACATACTGATATACACCTGAACATCAGCAGGAGAGGACTCTTTAAAGTAGAGACGCTACATACTGATATACACCTGAACATCAGCAGGAGAGGACTCTTTAAAGTAGAGATGCTACATACTGATATACACCTGAACATCAGGCAGGAGAGGACTCTTTAAAGTAGAGACGCTACATACTGATATACACCTGAACATCAGCAGGAGAGGACTCTTTAAAGTAGAGACACTACATACTGATATACACCTGAAAATCAGCAGGAGAGGACTCTTTAAAGTAGAGACACTACATACTGATATACACCTGAACATCAGCGGGAGAGGACTCTTTAAAGTAGAGACACTACATACTGATATACACCTGAACATCAGCAGGAGAGGACTCTTTAAAGTAGAGACACTACACACTGATATACACCTGAACATCAGCAGGAGAGGACTCTTTAAAGTAGAGACACTACACACTGATATACACCTGAACATCAGCAGGAGAGGACTCTTTAAAGTAGAGACACTACACACTGATATACACCTGAACATCAGCAGGAGAGGACTCTTTAAAGTAGAGACACTACATACTGATATACACCTGAACATCAGCAGGAGAGGACTCTTTAAAGTAGAGACACTACATACTGATATACACCTGAACATCAGCAGGAGAGGACTCTTTAAAGTAGAGACACTACATACTGATATACACCTGAACATCGGCAGGAGATGACTCTTTAAAGTAGAGACACTACGTACTGATATACACCTGAACATCAGCAGGAGAGGACTCTTTAAAGTAGAGACGCTACATACTGATATACACCTGAACATCAGCAGGAGAGGACTCTTTAAAGTAGAGACGCTACATACTGATATACACTTGAAAATGAGTATAATAGGGACCCTTTAATATCAAAACACACAAATGGAATTTAAATAGTTGCAAACAAAAAATTGCAACTCAGAAAATAAAACCAGTGCATGTTTTAAAACAACTTAAAATTGGATGTCAACAACATTTCATGGAATTACAACCAGATAGAAGCTGCATGATTTCTACAGGCGACGACTGAACATACCGTCTTAATGTCCATACATCTGGTCTCTAGCTCGATCAAGTTTGTAATAAAGGAAGTATGTTAGAACTACTAAACATTGATCACATGAGAAATAGACAAAAACAAGAGGACACATTGCATCTGAAGTCCTTGTTCATGAATGTGGAACATAGTTATTGCACTATGAAGGCTACAGAGTATTACACAGGGTAATGCAAAGAGAGTATATACGACAGAGGTGAGATGAAGCAGCTCTTTCAAAGTCAATTTGCAGGAGGACTCAAAGAAGAGGTGGCTCCAGGCTGAGGAATGTGGCACGATGCAAACACATTCCCCGCACACAGATGAAATATCCTTTACATGTGTGTGTTCAAAGTGGAGCGGCAGATAGGAGAGGGAAGGAACAATCTTTACGTTTCATTGCATTCACCGAACATCAGACATTTGAAAGCCATGGCGACAAAGTGCTACGACGAATTTGTGTCGCCAGCATTTCTGTTTTCAAAATATCATATTTCACAACTTATTAAACCTTTTGTATTTAACAACTGGCAATTGAACCCACATATTTGTTCCCGAAAGTTCATATAAAAACGTGTATTTTAACATAATCCAAGGAGGCAGTAATAGTTTGGCAGCCATGTGTCCTGTCCATGTGAGGATGAGTCTTCTTCTTCTAAAATTAAAATGCTAAAATGTCAGCAGATTTCTATGTCAGCAAACATCCATTGGATTTCTCTTAATCCTTAACAGCTCTGGTTGAACGGCTTTACAAAGCTTACAATGTTCTCAGAATTAGCCAAAGTTTGTAGATAGTGCTACGACAGATGTCTCACAAATATGACACTTTCCAGTTATGTACAAAGAATCTAGAACAGAAATGTCCTCCCTCCGGCGGACAAACAGTCGATACCAATGTCTCACTTGGGTGTGAATGCTTAGCGGGTATTTATTCATCCACTAAAGTTCCTGCAGTGGCGTCGTCACGGCTGACACGGGGTCAGCCCTGCTCGATCCCACGGACTGACTTTTCTGCGCCAAGTAGTCTTTATAGTTCCGGGTCAGGAGAGTGTAAAGAAATGGATTGATGCAGCTGTTCCCGTACGTCAGACACGTGACGAAGAAATTCACGTAATTATGCGCCGCCGGAGACAAAGCACTGAGGGACTCTGGAGAGAAGAGTTTGGCGAGCTGCCATCCCCAGAAAGGCAGGAAACACGCCCAGTATGCCACCACGATGCTGAAGATCATGGACACGACTTTCTGTTTGAGTCCTCTCCTGTTGGCAGAACGGCTGCTGCCTCCAAAACTAGCCTGAACCGCCCAGTAGCGGCTCGCTAGCCCCACGTACAGCCCGACGATTATCAATCCAGGTACTAAAACACTGGTCAGAAACAGCACGGTGATGTACGCCTTGAAGGCCTCATACGTCCACGTAGGGAAGCAGATCCTCTTCACCATTCCACTCGCGGTCGGTTTCCCCTCTCTGAGGCGGATCATCACCATCATGGGGAGCGTTAGCACGAAAGCTAACCCCCAGATAATCCACGCAGCTAGCCTCCGTTTACGAGTCGAGGACTTGTGAGCGCTGAAAGGTCTCGCCACGGCACGGTAGCGTTCAACACTCATAGCGACCAGGATGAAGACGCTGGCGTGCATGGTGAGGAGGTCGAGGCTCAGCAGGATGCGACATCCCGCCTCTCCGAACAGCCAGTCGTGGGCGAAGTAAGTACACACGACGAAGGGGATGGTGGACAAGTAGAGGAGATCCGCCAGAGCCAAGTTGACGATGTAAACGTACATCGAGCCATTTCTACGCAAGGCAGCCGATCGCGTGATGACGAGCGTGTACATGTTGCCCGCCACACCCATGGCACACATGAACATCAGAGTGACGCCAAGTAGAGATGTCACCCAAAGTCCACCACCAGCGCCTCCACCACCACCACTGTCCTGAGTGCCTCCGTGTTCAGCCCCTGGGCTCAGGACGAGGCCCAGCTGAGGAGTGATGGTGGCGTTGGTCGTGCAGTTCATGGCAGGTTCACAGATCCAAGGACATTGCATTCAATTTCAAAAGCTTTTAAAGTCTGTACGAACATGTCACGCTGCGATGTGTAGAACAGATGGCTTCTGGCAGAAAATACAGTAATTCCCGAAACATGCCAACTAAAAACCAACTTGTATACAAGCTGTGAAGCCAAGCAACAGCATTGATATGCGATAGGCGACGTGTTTTAATCCAATAAGAAGACGAGGTAGATGAACAATGCCGGCAGCTTCGGTGACGATACGAAGGAGCTTCCAGTCGATTGTGATCCCCAGACGTAATGCCCTCCACTCTCCAAAATCGTGACAAAGTGCCGAGGCGAGGTTCGCTTGAAGCCGACTTCAGCACAAGATTCCAGGGAGTCTCCTTACGGGGAATAGTTCAGTCACTTTCAATACATTTCTGACCGCTGACGTGACCTCCATAGGTTTTCTTGTCTCGAACAGCGTTGAATCGTCAGCTGTACCATATCCAGTCCAACTTATGTTCTCCAGATTTCTACCTGAAGTGGAAGAGATCCTTCGCTTCATCCAAATGATCCATGTTGCCGCTTTCCTCTCAACCTCCTTTGACCTCCATTACAGATGAAGCTCGGATCCATGAAAGTCCCCAGTTCGACAGAAGACCAACGTGTTTGTGTTCTTTGGGGTTTCCATGGTCACTCTCCCTCCTTTTCTCTTCTCCGTCCTACCTCTTTCTCACCTGGGTGAAAACTGGCAAGGACCGATAGATTTATGAGGTATTCCTCTCTGGCCTCTGTAGTTTCAAACACGCAGAAACCACCGGTGGGGGAAGTCGTCCACAACCACACACACTTGCCTATGCACAACATAAAAGAGAACGTTTTATTTTAGCTTGTTTTAGATGTAAAACTTCTTAATTTGAA
Organism: Pseudochaenichthys georgianus; assembly: GCF_902827115.2. Classification (NCBI taxonomy): domain Eukaryota; kingdom Metazoa; phylum Chordata; class Actinopteri; order Perciformes; family Channichthyidae; genus Pseudochaenichthys; species Pseudochaenichthys georgianus. The sequence goes on along the minus strand of NW_027262013.1, from coordinate 31,524 downwards.
CCGTATCTTCACAACTTGTAAGAACCTACTTCACCCGCGTTCTCCGAGTGTGAAAGAATCTTAAATCTGTATACGTTTATGGCAGGGGTGTCAAACTCAATTTCACCATGGGCCACATCAGCATTATGGTTGCACTTAAAGGGCCAGTTGTAACTTTAAGACTATATAAAAATGCATAAATAAATATGTTATATATATAAAATAATGTTATTGCCTCTGCATTGGATTATTATCGGACAGGGTAATAACTTCATAATTAACTACGTCTGAAAGCAGAAGTCTAGGGGAAATAATTGCAAGTCTCTTCAGTGAGCATGTCACAAAATGATTTAAAAAGAAAAAAGTGAAATCTTGAAATAAAAGTCTAATTCTGAGAAAAAAGTCAAATGAGAGATGCATTGTGGGACATGTAGTTTGTGTGCTTCTGTAAATCAGCCTGTAACCGTTCTTTGCAAGCTCTTGTGGGGCCGCATAAAATGAAGTCACGGGCCGGATTTGGCCCCCGGGCCTTGAGTTTGACACCCCTGGTTTATGGTGTAGGAAATGTCACTTTCCAATATAATAATTAAAATAGGATTCAAGAAATGCATTAGGACCCGGAATAAAGTTCGTTTTGGAAAAGCTCACTTCACAACTTCTGAATGTGTGCACAAATCCGTTCAGAGATTCCTCGACAACTTCCAGAAGAAATATTTATTTTATTATTCATTGTCAATATGTTCGTGTGGTTTGTCAGTCAGCCATGCTCAAGCATAGCAACGCCTTAACCCTCGTGTTGTGTTCGACAGCTGGTGTTCGTGGTTACATTTTGACCCATGATTTATCTCAGTCCAAAACACTCAAATAACGACTATCATCCAATATGGTTTTAACTACATCATAACTAACTTATTATGCATTCGTAACCGTACAATCCTGTGTTTAGTTTATTTTATGCCCCAAAAAACATTACACCACATATTTAAGTAATCGTTATCTGACTATAATAGACTCATGTTAGAATACAATCTCCCCAAAAAAAGTTATTGTTACAGTTGATGACGGGGGAGGGGAGGCGGGGGAGGGGAGGGGGGAGGGGCGTCTAAAGTCAAAGATGAATCTTGATTGGGCCAAATTTGACTTGGAGTCACCCACAACAATCCTGCCGGGTCTCCCCAGACCCGAACGCCAAATTACACACATTTTTAGAGACCTTCAGACTTGGCTGAAATCTGTTGTGTAGTGTTCATACAGATGTTGTGGAGGATATCATGAAGCCGTGTTCCGATAAAAAAACTAGAGCGTAGTTATTATATCATTTGAACTTGAAACGGGTCACGGGAGACCCGAACACAACACAAGGGTTACAAAAGACACCAAGTCAACACCCAAAGGGAGTTTTAACCAAAAGAACAGAAAAGAAAAACAACAACAACTCCAGTGAAAAAAGGAAAACATTTAACCTTGATTGTTTTAACAAAGATTTAGTGACGGTATGGTTTGCCACATGGAGGCACTGTTGGACCATGCGATGTCTTAAAGTGCGTACAGCTTTTCTATCCCTATCATCTTCAACAGGCATACCTGTTCCCAAACTACTGCAAACAAGTCATTCATGCTGCAAACTGTACAGGTAGTGTGTGTGAAGATATGAAGGTGGTTAGAACGTCTCTGTGTCCTTTGTGGACAAAGCAGCACACTATGCAGCATGTGTCAGCTCCAGCTCAGGAACTGGACTGCTTCACATTTGATGATACATGAAAATAAATCAATGAATAAAATTGGTTTTATTAAAAAAATCTTAATCCCAGACTGAAGGAACAGTTCTGTTGATGGTCGCCTTTTTTTATTACCCAATCATCAGAGTACACTAGCATAACATACGTAATACAAGAGGCCCAACTTGCCGGCACGGTGCATGCATGTGATTAACAGCAGGAAGCAACAGAACATTGATGTTGGTGATTTGGGCAATGGTTTGTTTGGCTTAGGGTCAGACCAGAACTAATATCTCTTACTCCCACAACAATGAGAGCAAAACTAAATCAGATACCTGTAGTATTAATATGTTTTGGCTATACATCTTATTTAAATGTAGCGATGAATAGTGCCTCGGTCCTCTCGTTGGGATATCTGCCCCCAAAGGGCAGCCTGGGACTTGGAAGACGCTCCAATGTGGCGATGTCAGTGACGAAGGTAGTGCAGGTAGAGTCTGGAGGGCGATGGATGAGAGGAGATGATCCACAGGCGGTCCATCAATGCCTGTGTTTGAACAAGGCTTCCACTTGAACACAAAGCAGAGTCCAACGTTACAACAAAACCCTCCAATGCAGACTGTTCAGTATACCCTAAACCCTAAACCCTAAACCAGGGCTATTCAGTCGGCGCCCCGGGGTTTTTTATTCTGCGTGAAATTAGATAATTTCCCCTAAATTAAATCAAATTAAATGATGTTGGTTAGATTAGCTTCACATCTACTGACTACTGAGTTCTGAACTTGCCATATCTAGAAAGGCCTTGGCGCTATGTTGTTTGATTTAATTGTTGCTGCTGCTTTTAATTGAACTATTCACATCTTAAACTGCACTGTAACTTTTATCCATGTATTTTTTCTTTTAATGTTTTTTTAAATGCCATTTTCTTAATGTCTTTCGTTTTTTGTAAAGCACTTTGAATTGCCTTGTGTTGAAAGGTGCTATATAAATAAACTTGCCTTGCCTTTATGGATAGTTTACAAATCACTCCCCTTTCAAACTGTAGTCTTGTTTATTAATAACGACTTTTTTTTAACTGTCATATAGTATTTTATACCCGTTTACTTTATTCTCTTATTTTTTTATAACTATAATGATCATATAAAGATGTGCCTTTACCTCACTGTTTGGAGAAAAAGCTTCTTATATTCGTTAGCATAGCTAGCTTTATTATAGCTATATATATATATACTATGCTGTTGTAGTATTTACTGGATCTGAAGCTCTTAATATGATTGCTCATATTTCAAGCCATCTTTTTCCCGGCCCCTTGCTTAGGATCATTTTCATCAACCGGCCCCATTCCAAACTAATTGAATAGCCCTAAACCCTAACCCCCTAACCCCGTTTTGTCCTTGTCTTGCACCACATAAGAAATGTATCGGACAGCTCTTTAACACAAGACGGAAAACTAAAAACGCTCCATCATTATGATTAATTTGAAGGCCAAACATGTGGTTTTATGGCTGAGCGAGGGACACAGTTCTAGGGTTCCTTATACGGGTTGTTGAATTTGTCTGAAGATGTGGCACTTTGAGTAAAAAATCTTTAAAAGTGTTGACAACAAATCTTGTATTGACATTCCCGTTTTTTAGGCTAATGTATTACAATGAGTTTCTTGATATCCCTTAGCACGATTACATGTTAGATATTATTGTATATATCTGGACAACACATTTCATTAGTAAATAAAGCAGGCTAACATGCTAAACAAGAACATCTGTAAACATACCTGCTATGCTTCATCATGTAAACATAGTCAAGGTGAGCGATGTAGCATAGCAACCACTATATTTAACTGCTAAGGAAGAAGAAGTCATTTAATTTATGCGCTGAATAATATTAGAGTTGAGGGCCAATTCATTTTTGTGGGTATTAAGTATTTGGTTGTACCCCTGTGGAGCAGAGTAGCTATTGGATGTAAACAAAAGCTAAAGGTATTACAAACAGAAGTAATCAGCAACTTATGATAAAAGCCAACAACTAATTTATATGTATTGAATATCAAAAAGTGCTCCACTCTCACTCGTGTACTCCTGAGGGGACATCACGGCATCCATGACGTCATTGAAGTGTGTCAGCCACTCCTGCTGGTCGCTCTCTGACTCGCAGGTGAACAGGAAGCCGCGGTCGGGCGTTTCTATGGTGACGCCGTGCTGCCAGGCGCCGTTGCAGTGTGTGCCGGCGGGCAGGCCGGGCGAGGCGCTGTACCCGTGGTCCTTGTTCCCCAAAAACACTTCACCTTTGGCGAAGGCGTCCTTCAAAGACAGGGAAAAGGAGATATTTTTTCATTTCTATTTGTTCCGTTCGTGGTATGCACAACTTCATGTATAACAATTATTTACAAAACATGTCTCTATGAACACACCGTACCCGAAAAGGAGCAGGGAGAAGGAAATAATCTTGTGTTACCTGCCCCTTTCTCAAAAATAAAAATAAATAGATGGTCTGTCCTTCATATTTTCTTATTCACAGCCAAACATAACAGTGTAGGAAAATAAGAGAAACACAAAAACGTTAAAAAAAAAATACTTAGTTCCCACTTGACAGTTAAAGGTGGGGTAGGTAAGTTTGAGAAAACGGCTCGAGATCGCTAGAATTTGAAAATACACAACCGGAGAAAATCTGCCACTTCCTCACAGAGCCCCTCCCCCAACACACACATGACCAATGAGGGCACGAGGTAAGAGTGTGCCCCGATGGAAGGCTGACAGGCAGGTAGGCCATCAGGTAGGTTGTACTTTTTACAGTATCACGGCTTCTACAGATGACATTTTTTTTTATGGATTTTTTGTCAAAGCACTTAAGATATTCATTGCTATCGGGATGCTAAGAGCATTCCATGGAATATAACAAAAAGTGTATCTCGAGCCGGTTTCTGAAACTTACCTACCACACCTTTAACGGAAAGAAACAAAACAAAAAAAACAACAACACCAAAACATCACATGAACAAGGAAAAGGAAAAGTGCAACATCCTCATCTGAGTCCCACTGGAGTATGAACATAGGTCAGCTGAAGACTTTGGAATACAGGGAGGTGTGATCGAAAAATACCATACAGTGTCTACATGTGTGTAATTCTACTACTTTAAAGTGCGTTTTAATGCAAAGTATGGCAAAATGCACCATGAGTAAAACTACATAGGGGAGAAGGGGGTAAATTGAACCACCCCCTGTAACCAGGCAACGCCTTATAGTTGTAATCAAGTGACCAGAAATGATGCAAGCTCCTCCCATTTCTCATTGCCTGCGAAAGAGAGATGCTCACTGTGGTCTGGTGAGTAAACATTTTTACAAAAAAACGTTTTTTGCTTGTCAAAGTAAATGTTCCAGATGTCAGCTATATCGGCTGGCATGTCAAAAAAAAGTATCCAGGTTTAAACACATATATTGTATATGTTGATGTGTTAGCAGCGTATTAAACCATGTGAATCATTAAGCTAAAGATGACTCTGAATTTTAATGCTAGGCTATTTTTTCTAAAATGGTGGCTATGGGGTGAAGTGAACCACGGGCCTTGGGGTAAGTGGAGCCAGTTTTTCAATGGAGAAATGAATGAAAGCAGGCCAAGTTGATAATAATAGGCTACATTAAAGTTGAATTTATCCTGTGTTTGATTGGTAAGATGTTTGAAATTGTATCACCATTTGTATGATTACTTTTCCTTTTAACATGTTAAAAAAAAATCAATAAATCGAAATTTATATTAAAAATATTTGAAAAACTAAGCTTGTATTTGGTTTGTTATTTAAAGTTAACTTTAAGATGTGTTGTAGGTAGAGGTTTGAACAGTGGTTCAATGTACCCCCCCGACCTGGATCAACGTACCCTTCTACATGCCGGGGCAAGTTGAGCCACATTATTTTTTAGAAGTAATATTTTCACTGCCCTTGATCAAATATTAATTCTTATCCTTGCCATTGATAGGAGACATCCTGAATTATAGGTGTGTGTTTTCATTTTGACTACGTGTCATTTCTCCTTGCTTAGAGGACAGCATAACTAAAGAATGGCTCAACTTACCCCACTCTCCCCTATTTGTAGTTTCCATATTTAAATGTTATAGTGTAAATATGTACATTGACATTGCATGTAGTTAATGCAGTGCATTGTCATTGTTGTTACAGTACATCTGTACGGAGCCCCTAAAGCAGGGGTGTCAAACTCAATTTAATCGCGGTCCACATCAGCATTATGGTTGCACTCAAAGGGCCGGTTGTAACTTTAAGACTATATAAAAATACATATATAAATATATCGTATATATAAAATAATGTATTATATTACATCATTGCCTCTGCATTGGATTATCATGGGATAGGGTAATAACTTCATAATTAACTACGTCTGAAAGCAGAAGTCTAGGGCAAGTCTCTTCAGTGCGTATGTCCCAAAATGATTTAAAAAGAAAAGCCAAATTCTGGAGAAAAAAGAAATAGAAGTGACATTTTGAAATAAAAATCTAATTCTGAGAAAAAGGAATTCTATGAAAAAATGCATATTTTGAAGAAAAAAAGGCAAATTGAGAAAAAAGTCATATTTGAGATGCATTGTGGGACATGTAGTTTATGGGCAACATGCTTCTGTAGCATGTAACCGTATAATAATCATATTATATTCTTTGCAAGCTCTTGTGGAGCCACATAAAATGAAGTCGCGGGCCGAATGTGGCCCCCGGGCCTTGAGTTTGACACCCCTGCCCTAAAGGGACATGAAAAAAAAAAACAGGAGAGAAAAAATAAAGTCAGGATAACGACAGGATAACGAGTTAGTATCTCGTGCGCACAAGATAATAGATATTTTTTTTATTTAGAAAGTTACCGGTGCGCCAAGGAGGAAGTGAAGCGCACACGAGACAACCATTTCATTGCAGACTGTTATGGTTACGTGGGGGAAATGACAGTGCATACATTATTTGAAATATATATCGTACTTAGACGGCTAGTGACGGGCGGCCCACTTTGGGTACCGGCCCAATGGGATTCGTCCCGTATGTCCCGATGGCCAGTCCGCCACTGGCTTCTGTGTGTGTGTGTGTGTGTGTGTGTGTGTATGTATGGTGTGTGTGTGTGTGGTGTGTGTGTGTGTGTGTGTGTGTTCTGAGTGTTTGTTTCCCTATAAAACAGCTGCGGGCAGCAGGTACTCTGAGAGTCACGGACATTAATTCATAGATCAAAGCAGACTGGTTTACAGACTCCAGTTTTTTGCCAATCCGGTGCTTAAACCAATAGCTCTACACCCCTGGCCGAAATGTCCATAAAATTAAGTCTGACTTCAAAATATATCTCAAATAATGTATGCACTATCATTTAATCTAATTTTCTCAAAAAGAAATAAAGTCAGGAAAACGCATTTGTTTCTCGTGCGCACGAGAAACAAATCCGTTTTCCTGACTTTATTTCTTTTCTCTCTCTTTTTTTTTTTTTTTTTTCCATGTCCCTTTAGGGGCTCCGTACATCTGCTATTGTCACTGCTTTGAATTATTTGTCTCTATTTTTATTACAGCAGTGAGAGATGCCAACGACATCACAATAAAGCTATCATATTATATATGACCCGGATGGTGCCCTCCCATCTTGGCAACGTTACTGAAGTTGAAGCAACACAACATTATTCAAATATACGTTTTTGTTCTATATTATATAAACGTACCGCTATACTCGTGTCGGAAAGAGGCCACCGAACATTTTATTTGATGAATTGAACAGTCTTTAATAACTAGCTACTACGCACGATAACGTTGCTAGCTTGTAGCTAACAGCGGGATCAACACTTCTTGTGAGGGCACAGCTGCCATGTTTGATTTAAGACAACGCTACCTGGTCAAACTTCACACACTCTGCACAGTGTGTGAGATGGCAGTGAACTGAATTGAGACACATCATGAGTGTTGTTTTTCTTTAGCTTAAGGCTACTTTCAGCTCTCAACGTACTGTATACACCTGAACATCAGCAGGAGAGGACTCTTTAAAGTAGAGACCTACGTACTGATATACACCTGAACATCACAGGAGAGAACTCTTTAAAGTAGAGACAACTACGTACTGATATACACCTGAACATCAGCAGGAGAGGACTCTTTAAAGTAGAGACACTACATACTGATATACACCTGAACATCAGCAGGAGAGGACTCTTTAAAGTAGAGACACTACACTGATATACACCTGAACATCAGCAGGAGAGGACTCTTTAAAGTAGAGACACTACATCCTGATATACACCTGAACATCAGCAGGAGAGGACTCTTTAAAGTAGAGACACTACATACTGATATACACCTGAACATCAGCAGGAGAGGACTCTTTAAAGTAGAGACACTACACACTGATATACACCTGAACATCAGCAGGAGGACTCTTTAAAGTAGAGACACTACACACTGATATACACCTGAACATCAGCAGGAGAGGACTCTTTAAAGTAGAGACACTACATCTGATATACACCTGAACATCAGCAGGAGAGGACTCTTTAAAGTAGAGACGACACACTGATATACACCTGAACATCAGCAGGAGAGGACTCTTTAAAGTAGAGACACTACTACTGATACACCTGAACATCAGCAGGAGAGGACTCTTTAAAGTAGAGACAATACATACTGATATACACCTGAACATCAGCAAGAGGACTCTTTAAAGTAGAGACACTACATACTGATATACACCTGAACATCAGCAGGAGAGGACTCTTTAAAGTAGAGACACTACATACTGATATACACCTGAACATCAGCAGGAGAGGACTCTTTAAAGTAGAGACACTACACACTGATATACACCTGAACATCAGCAGGAGAGGACTCTTTAAAGTAGAGACCCTACAACTGATATACACCTGAACATCAGCAGGAGAGGACTCTTTAAAGTAGAGACCTACATACTGATATACACCTGAACATCAGCAGGAGAGGACTCTTTAAAGTAGAGCACACACACTGATATACACCTGAACATCGCAGGAGAGGACTCTTTAAAGTAGAGACACTACATACTGATATACACCTGAACATCAGCAGGAGAGGACTCTTTAAAGTAGAGACACTACATACTGATATACACCTGAACATCAGCAGGAGAGGACTCTTTAAAGTAGAGAACTACATACTGATATACACCTGAACATCAGCAGGAGAGGACTCTTTAAAGTAGAGACACTACATACTGATATACACCTGAACATCAGCAGGAGAGGACTCTTTAAAGTAGAGACACTACACACTGATATACACCTGAACATCAGCAGGAGAGGACTCTTTAAAGTAGAGACACTACACACTGATATACACCTGAACATCAGCAGGAGAGGACTCTTTAAAGTAGAGACGCTACATACTGATATACACCTGAACATCAGCAGGAGAGGACTCTTTAAAGTAGAGACACTACATACTGATATACACCTGAACATCAGCAGGAGAGGACTCTTTAAAGTAGAGACACTACATACTGATATACACCTGAACATCAGCAGGAGAGGACTCTTTAAAGTAGAGGACACTACACACTGATATACACCTGAACATCAGCAGGAGAGGAACTCTTTAAAGTAGAGACACTACACCACTGAGATACACCTGAACATCAGCAGGAGAGGACTCTTTAAAGTAGAGACGCTACATACTGATATACACCTGAACATCAGCAGGAGAGGACTCTTTAAAGTAGAGACGCTACATACTGATATACACCTGAACATCAGCAGGAGAGGACTCTTTAAAGTTAAGAGACGCTACATACTGATATACACTTGAAATGAGTATAATAGGGACCCTTTAATATCAAAACACACAAATGGAATTAAATAGTTGCAAACAAAAAATTGCAACTCAGAAAATAAAACCAGTGCATGTTTTAAAACAACTTAAAATTGGATGTCAACAACATTTCATGGAATTACAACCAGATAGAAGCTGCATGATTTCTACAGGCGACGACTGAACATACCGTCTTAATGTCCATACATCTGGTCTCTAGCTCGATCAAGTTTGTAATAAAGGAAGTATGTTAGAACTACTAAAACATTGATCACATGAGAAATAGACAAAAACAAGAGGACACATTGCATCTGAAGTCCTTGTTCATGAATGTGGAACATAGTTATTGCACTATGAAGGCTACAGAGTATTACACAGGGTAATGCAAAGAGAGTATATACGACAGAGGTGAGATGAAGCAGCTCTTTCAAAGTCAATTTGCAGAGGAGGACTCAAAGAAGAGGTGGCTCCAGGCTGAGGAATGTGGCACGATGCAAACACATTCCCCGCACACAGATGAAATATCCTTTACATGTGGTGTGTTTCAAAGTGGAGCGGCAGATAGGAGAGGGAAGGAACAATCTTTACGTTTCATTGCATTCACCGAACATCAGACATTTGAAAGCCATGGCGACAAAGTGCTACGACGAATTGTTTCGCCAGCATTTCTGTTTTCAAAATATCATATTTCACAACTTATTAAACCTTTGTATTTAACAACTGGCAATTGAAACCCACATATTTTGTTCCCGAAAGTTCATATAAAAACGTGTATTTTAACATAATCCAAGGAGGCAGTAATAGTTTGGCAGCCATGTGTCCTGTCCATGTGAGGATGAGTCTTCTTCTTCTAAAATTAAAATGCTAAAATGTCAGCAGATTTCTATGTCAGCAAACATCCATTGGATTTCTCTTAATCCTTAACAGCTCTGGTTGAACGGCTTTACAAAGCTTACAATGTTCTCAGAATTAGCCAAAGTTTGTAGATAGTGCTACGACAGATGTCTCACAAATATGACACTTTCCAGTTATGTACAAAGAATCTAGAACAGAAATGTCCTCCCTCCGGCGGACAAACAGTCGATACCAATGTCTCACTTGGGTGTGAATGCTTAGCGGGTATTTATTCATCCACTAAAGTTCCTGCAGTGGCGTCGTCACGGCTGACACGGGGTCAGCCCTGCTCGATCCCACGGACTGACTTTTCTGCGCCAAGTAGTCTTTATAGTTCCGGGTCAGGAGAGTGTAAAGAAATGGATTGATGCAGCTGTTCCCGTACGTCAGACACGTGACGAAGAAATTCACGTAATTATGCGCCGCCGGAGACAAAGCACTGAGGGACTCTGGAGAGAAGAGTTTGGCGAGCTGCCATCCCCAGAAAGGCAGGAAACACGCCCAGTATGCCACCACGATGCTGAAGATCATGGACACGACTTTCTGTTTGAGTCCTCTCCTGTTGGCAGAACGGCTGCTGCCTCCAAAACTAGCCTGAACCGCCAGTAGCGGCTCGCTAGCCCCACGTACAGCCCGACGATTATCAATCCAGGTACTAAAACACTGGTCAGAAACAGCACGGTGATGTACGCCTTGAAGGCCTCATACGTCCACGTAGGGAAGCAGATCCTCTTCACCATTCCACTCGCGGTCGGTTTCCCCTCTCTGAGGCGGATCATCACCATCATGGGGAGCGTAGCACGAAAGCTAACCCCCAGATAATCCACGCAGCTAGCCTCCGTTTACGAGTCGAGGACTTGTGAGCGCTGAAAGGTCTCGCCACGGCACGGTAGCGTTCAACACTCATAGCGACCAGGATGAAAGACGCTGGCGTGCATGGTGAGGAGGTCGAGGCTCAGCAGGATGCGACATCCCGCCTCTCCGAACAGCCAGTCGTGGGCGAAGTAAGTACACACGACGAAGGGGATGGTGGACCAGTAGAGGAGATCCGCCAGAGCCAAGTTGACGATGTAAACGTACATCGAGCCCATTTCTACGCAAGGCAGCCGATCGCGTGATGACGAGCGTGTACATGTTGCCCGCCACACCCATGGCACACATGAACATCAGAGTGACGCCAAGTAGAGATGTCACCAAAGTCCACCACCAGCGCCTCCACCACCACCACTGTCCTGAGTTTGCCTCCGTGTTCAGCCCCTGGGCTCAGGACGAGGCCCAGCTGAGGAGTGATGGTGGCGTTGGTCGTGCAGTTCATGGCAGGTTCACAGATCCAAGTGGACATTGCATTCAATTTCAAAAGCTTTTAAAGTCTGTACGAACATGTCACGCTGCGATGTGTAGAACAGATGGCTTCTGGCAGAAAATACAGTAATTCCCGAAACATGCCAACTAAAACCAACTTGTATACAAGCTGTGAAGCCAAGCAACAGCATTGATACTGCGATAGGCGACGTGTTTAATCCAATAAGAAGACGAGGTAGATGAACAATGCCGGCAGCTTCTCGGTGACGATACGAAGGAGCTTCCAGTCGATTGTGATCCCCAGACGTAATGCCCTCCAACTCTCCAAAATCGTGACAAGTGCCGAGGCGAGGTTCGCTTGAAGCCGACTTCAGCACAAGATTCCAGGAGTCTCCTTACGGGGAATAGTTCAGTCACTTTCAATACATTTCTGACCCGGACGTGACCTCCATAGGTTTTCTTGTCTCGAAACAGCGTGAATCGTCAGCTGTACATATCCAGTCCAACTTATGTTCTCCAGATTTCTACCTGAAGTGGAAGAGATCCTTCGCTTCATCCAAATGATCCATGTTGCCCGCTTTCCTCTCAACCTCCTTGACCTCCATTACAGATGAAGCTCGGATCCATGAAAGTCCCCAGTTCGACTAGAAGACCAACGTGTTTGTGTTCTTTGGGGTTTCCATGGTCACTCTCCCTCCTTTTCTCTTCTCCGTCCTACCTCTTTCTCACCTGGGTGAAAACTGGCAAGGACCGATTAGATTTATGAGGTATTCCTCTCTGGCCCTCTGTAGTTTCAAACACGCAGAAACCACCGGTGGGGGAAGTCGTCCACAACCACACCACACTTGCCTATGCACAACATAAAAGAGAACGTTTTATTTTAGCTTGTTTTAGTATGTAAAACTTCTTAATTTGAACCGTATCTTCACAACTATGTAAGAACCTACTTCACCCGCGTTCTCCGAGTGTGAAAGAATCTTAAAATCTGTATACGTTTATGGCAGGGGTGTCAAACTCAATTTCACCATGGGCCACATCAGCATTATGGTTCACTTAAAGGGCCAGTTGTAATTTAAGGACTATATAAAAATGCATAAATAAATATGTTATATATATAAAATAATGTTATTGCCTCTGCATTGGATTATTATCGGGGACAGGGTAATAACTTCATAATTAACTACGTCTGAAAGCAGAAGTCTAGGGGAAATACTTGCAAGTCATCTTCAGTGGAGCATGTCACAAAATGATTTAAAAAGAAAAAAGTGAAATCTTGAAAATAAAGTCTAATTCTGAGAAAAAAGTCAAATGAGAGATGCCATTGTGGCGGACATGTAGTTTGTGTGCTTCTGTAAATCAGCTGTAACCGTTCTTTGCAAGCTCTTGTGGGCCGCATAAAATGAAGTCACGGGCCGGATTTGGCCCCCGGGCCTTGAGTTTGACACCCCTGGTTTATGGTGTAGGAAATGTCACTTTCCAATATAATAATTAAAATAGGATTCAAGAAATGCATTAGGACCCCGGAATAAAGTTCGTTTTGGAAAGCTCACTTCACAACTTCTGAATGTGTGCACAAATCCGTTCAGAGATTCCCTCGACCACTTCCAGAAGAAATATTTATTTTATTATTCATTGTCAATATGTTCGTGTGGTTTGTCAGTCACCATGCTAAGCATAGCAACGCCTTAACCCTCGTGTTGTGTTCGACAGCTGGGTTCGTGGTTACATTTTGACCCATGATTTATCTCAGTCCAAACACTCAAATAACGACTATCATCCAATATGGTTTTAACTACATCATAACTTAACTTATTATGCCATTCGTAACCGTACAATCCTGTTGTTTAGTTTATTTTTATGCCCCAAAAAACATTACACCACATATTTAAGTAATCGTTATCTGACTATAATAGACTCATGTTAGAATACAATCTCCCCAAAAAAGTTATTGTTACAGTTGATGACGGGGGAGGGGAGGCGGGTGGAGGGGAGGGGGGAAGGGGCGTCTAAAGTCAAAGATGAATCTTGATTGGGCCAAATTTGACTTGGAGTCACCCACAACAATCCTGCCGGGTCTCCCCAGACCCGAACGCCAAATACACACATTTTTAGAGACCTTCAGACTTGGCTGAAATCTGTTGTGTAGTGTTCATACAGATGTTGTGGAGGATATCATGAAGCCGTGTTCCGATAAAAAAACTAGAGCGTAGTTATTATATCATTTGAACTTGAAACGGGTCACGGGAGACCCGAACACAACACAATGGTTACAAAAGACACCAAGTCAACACCCAAAGGGAGTTTTAACCAAAAGAACAGAAAAGAAAAACAACAACAACTCCAGTGAAAAAAGGAAAACATTTAACCTTGATTGTTTTAACAAAGATTTAGTGACGGTATGGTTTGCCACATGGAGGCACTGTTGGACCATGCGATGTCTTAAAGTGCGTACAGCTTTTCTATCCCTATCATCTTCAACAGGCATACCTGTTCCCAAACTACTGCAAACAAGTCATTCATGCTGCAAACTGTACAGGTAGTGTGTGTGAAGATATGAAGGTGGTTAGAACGTCTCTGTGTCCTTTGTGGACAAAGCAGCACACTATGCAGCATGTGTCAGCTCCAGCTCAGGAACTGGACTGCTTCACATTTGATGATACATGAAAATAAATCAATGAATAAAATTGGTTTTATTAAAAAAATCTTAATCCCAGACTGAAGGAACAGTTTCTGTTGATGGTCGCCTTTTTTTATTACCCAATCATCAGAGTACACTAGCATAACATACGTAATACAAGAGGCCCAACTTGCCGGCACGGTGCATGCATGTGATTAACAGCAGGAAGCAACAGAACATTGATGTTGGTGATTTGGGCAATGGTTTGTTTGGCTTAGGGTCAGACCAGAACTAATATCTCTTACTCCCACAACAATGAGAGCAAAACTAAATCAGATACCTGTAGTATTAATATGTTTTGGCTATACATCTTATTTAAATGTAGCGATGAATAGTGCCTCGGTCCTCTCGTTGGGATATCTGCCCCCAAAGGGCAGCCTGGGACTTGGAAGACGCTCCAATGTGGCGATGTCAGTGACGAAGGTAGTGCAGGTAGAGTCTGGAGGGCGATGGATGAGAGGAGATGATCCACAGGCGGTCCATCAATGCCTGTGTTTGAACAAGGCTTCCACTTGAACACAAAGCAGAGTCCAACGTTACAACAAAACCCTCCAATGCAGACTGTTCAGTATACCCTAAACCCTAAACCCTAAACCAGGGCTATTCAGTCGGCGCCCCGGGGTTTTTTATTCTGCGTGAAATTAGATAATTTCCCCTAAATTAAATCAAATTAAATGATGTTGGTTAGATTAGCTTCACATCTACTGACTACTGAGTTCTGAACTTGCCATATCTAGAAAGGCCTTGGCGCTATGTTGTTTGATTTAATTGTTGCTGCTGCTTTTAATTGAACTATTCACATCTTAAACTGCACTGTAACTTTTATCCATGTATTTTTTCTTTTAATGTTTTTTTTAAATGCCATTTTCTTAATGTCTTTCGTTTTTGTAAAGCACTTTGAATTGCCTTGTGTTGAAAGGTGCTATATAATAAACTTGCCTTGCCTTTATGGATAGTTTACAAATCACTCCCCTTTCAAACTGTAGTCTTGTTTATTAATAACGACTTTTTTTTAACTGTCATATAGTATTTTATACCCGTTTACTTTATTCTCTTATTTTTTATAACTATAATGATCATATAAAGATGTGCCTTTACCTCACTGTTTGGAGAAAAAGCTTCTTATATTCGTTAGCATAGCTAGCTTTATTATAGCTATATATATATATACTATGCTGTTGTAGTATTTACTGGATCTGAAGCTCTTAATATGATTGCTCATATTTCAAGCCATCTTTTTCCCGGCCCCTTGCTTAGGATCATTTTCATCAACCGGCCCCATTCCAAACTAATTGAATAGCCCTAAACCCTAACCCCCTAACCCCGTTTTGTCCTTGTCTTGCACCACATAAGAAATGTATCGGACAGCTCTTTAACACAAGACGGAAAACTAAAAACGCTCCATCATATGATTAATTTGAAGGCCAAACATGTGGTTTTATGGCTGAGCGAGGGACACAGTTCTAGGGTTCCTTATACGGGTTGTTGAATTTGTCTGAAGATGTGGCACTTTGAGTAAAAAATCTTTAAAAGTGTTGACAACAAATCTTGTATTGACATTCCCGTTTTTTAGGCTAATGTATTACAATGAGTTTCTTGATATCCCTTAGCACGATTACATGTTAGATATTATTGTATATATCTGGACAACACATTTCATTAGTAAATAAAGCAGGCTAACATGCTAAACAAGAACATCTGTAAACATACCTGCTATGCTTCATCATGTAAACATAGTCAAGGTGAGCGATGTAGCATAGCAACCACTATATTTAACTGCTAAGGAAGAAGAAGTCATTTAATTTATGCGCTGAATAATATTAGAGTTGAGGGCCAATTCATTTTTGTGGGTATTAAGTATTTGGTTGTACCCCTGTGGAGCAGAGTAGCTATTGGATGTAAACAAAAGCTAAAGGTATTACAAACAGAAGTAATCAGCAACTTATGATAAAAGCCAACAACTAATTTATATGTATTGAATAATCAAAAAGTGCTCCACTCTCACTCGTGTACTCCTGAGGGGACATCACGGCATCCATGACGTCATTGAAGTGTGTCAGCCACTCCTGCTGGTCGCTCTCTGACTCGCAGGTGAACAGGAAGCCGCGGTCGGGCGTTTCTATGGTGACGCCGTGCTGCCAGGCGCCGTTGCAGTGTGTGCCGGCGGGCAGGCCGGGCGAGGCGCTGTACCCGTGGTCCTTGTTCCCCAAAAACACTTCACCTTTGGCGAAGGCGTCCTTCAAAGACAGGGAAAAGGAGATATTTTTTCATTTCTATTTGTTCCGTTCGTGGTATGCACAACTTCATGTATAACAATTATTTACAAAACATGTCTCTATGAACACACCGTACCCGAAAAGGAGCAGGGAGAAGGAAATAATCTTGTGTTACCTGCCCCTTTCTCAAAAATAAAAATAAATAGATGGTCTGTCCTTCATATTTTCTTATTCACAGCCAAACATAACAGTGTAGGAAAATAAGAGAAACACAAAAACGTTAAAAAAAAAATACTTAGTTCCCACTTGACAGTTAAAGGTGGGGTAGGTAAGTTTGAGAAAACGGCTCGAGATCGCTAGAATTTGAAAATACACAACCGGAGAAAATCTGCCACTTCCTCACAGAGCCCCTCCCCCAACACACACATGACCAATGAGGGCACGAGGTAAGAGTGTGCCCCGATGGAAGGCTGACAGGCAGGTAGGCCATCAGGTAGGTTGTACTTTTTACAGTATTACGGCTTCTACAGATGACATTTTTTTTTATGGATTTTTTGTCAAAGCACTTAAGATATTCATTGCTATCGGGATGCTAAGAGCATTCCATGGAATATAACAAAAAGTGTATCTCGAGCCGGTTTCTGAAACTTACCTACCACACCTTTAACGGAAAGAAACAAAACAAAAAAAACAACAACACCAAAACATCACATGAACAAGGAAAAGGAAAAGTGCAACATCCTCATCTGAGTCCCACTGGAGTATGAACATAGGTCAGCTGAAGACTTTGGAATACAGGGAGGTGTGATCGAAAAATACCATACAGTGTCTACATGTGTGTAATTCTACTACTTTAAAGTGCGTTTTAATGCAAAGTATGGCAAAATGCACCATGAGTAAAACTACATAGGGGAGAAGGGGGTAAATTGAACCACCCCCTGTAACCAGGCAACGCCTTATAGTTGTAATCAAGTGACCAGAAATGATGCAAGCTCCTCCCATTTCTCATTGCCTGCGAAAGAGAGATGCTCACTGTGGTCTGGTGAGTAAACATTTTTACAAAAAAACGTTTTTTGCTTGTCAAAGTAAATGTTCCAGATGTCAGCTATATCGGCTGGCATGTCAAAAAAAAGTATCCAGGTTTAAACACATATATTGTATATGTTGATGTGTTAGCAGCGTATTAAACCATGTGAATCATTAAGCTAAAGATGACTCTGAATTTTAATGCTAGGCTATTTTTTCTAAAATGGTGGCTATGGGGTGAAGTGAACCACGGGCCTTGGGGTAAGTGGAGCCAGTTTTTCAATGGAGAAATGAATGAAAGCAGGCCAAGTTGATAATAATAGGCTACATTAAAGTTGAATTTATCCTGTGTTTGATTGGTAAGATGTTTGAAATTGTATCACCATTTGTATGATTACTTTTCCTTTTAACATGTTAAAAAAAAATCAATAAATCGAAATTTATATTAAAAATATTTGAAAAACTAAGCTTGTATTTGGTTTGTTATTTAAAGTTAACTTTAAGATGTGTTGTAGGTAGAGGTTTGAACAGTGGTTCAATGTACCCCCCGACCTGGATCAACGTACCCTTCTACATGCCGGGGCAAGTTGAGCCACATTATTTTTTAGAAGTAATATTTTCACTGCCCTTGATCAAATATTAATTCTTATCCTTGCCATTGATAGGAGACATCCTGAATTATAGGTGTGTGTTTTCATTTTGACTACGTGTCATTTCTCCTTGCTTAGAGGACAGCATAACTAAAGAATGGCTCAACTTACCCCACTCTCCCCTATTTGTAGTTTCCATATTTAAATGTTATAGTGTAAATATGTACATTGACATTGCATGTAGTTAATGCAGTGCATTGTCATTGTTGTTACAGTACATCTGTACGGAGCCCCTAAAGCAGGGGTGTCAAACTCAATTTAATCGCGGTCCACATCAGCATTATGGTTGCACTCAAAGGGCCGGTTGTAACTTTAAGACTATATAAAAATACATATATAAATATATCGTATATATAAAATAATGTATTATATTACATCATTGCCTCTGCATTGGATTATCATGGGATAGGGTAATAACTTCATAATTAACTACGTCTGAAAGCAGAAGTCTAGGGCAAGTCTCTTCAGTGCGTATGTCCCAAAATGATTTAAAAAGAAAAGCCAAATTCTGGAGAAAAAAGAAATAGAAGTGACATTTTGAAATAAAAATCTAATTCTGAGAAAAAGGAATTCTATGAAAAAATGCATATTTTGAAGAAAAAAAGGCAAAT
The DNA here is from genome assembly GCF_902827115.2 of Pseudochaenichthys georgianus. Lineage (NCBI taxonomy): Eukaryota > Metazoa > Chordata > Actinopteri > Perciformes > Channichthyidae > Pseudochaenichthys > Pseudochaenichthys georgianus. The sequence continues at coordinate 12,654 of NW_027262013.1, read as the reverse complement.
TGAGAAAAAAGTCATATTTGAGATGCATTGTGGGACATGTAGTTTATGGGCAACATGCTTCTGTAGCATGTAACCGTATAATAATCATATTATATTCTTTGCAAGCTCTTGTGGAGCCACATAAAATGAAGTCGCGGGCCGAATGTGGCCCCCGGGCCTTGAGTTTGACACCCCTGCCCTAAAGGGACATGAAAAAAAAAAACAGGGAGAGAAAAAATAAAGTCAGGATAACGACAGGATAACGAGTTAGTATCTCGTGCGCACAAGATATATATATATTTTTTTTTAGAAAGTTACCGGTGCGCCAAGGAGGAAGTGAAGCGCACACGAGACAACCATTTCATTGCAGACTGTTATGTTTACGTGGGGAAATGACAGTGCATACATTATTTGAAATATATATCGTACTTAGACGGCTAGTGACGGGCGGCCCACTTTGGTACCGGCCCAATGGGATTCGTCCCGTATGTCCCGATGGCCAGTCCGCCACTGGCTCTGTGTGTGTGTGTGTGTGTGTGTGTGTGTATGTATGTGTGTGTGTGTGTGTGTGTGTGTGTGTGTGTGTGTGTGTGTGTTCTGAGTGTTTGTTTCCCTATAAAACAGCTGCGGGCAGCAGGTACTCTGAGAGTCACGGACATTAATTCATAGATCAAAGCAGACTGGTTTACAGACTCCAGTTTTTTGCCAATCCGGTGCTTAAACCAATAGCTCTACACCCCTGGCCGAAATGTCCATAAAATTAAGTCTGACTTCAAAATATATCTCAAATAATGTATGCACTATCATTTAATCTAATTTTCTCAAAAAGAAATAAAGTCAGGAAAACGCATTTGTTTCTCGTGCGCACGAGAAACAAATCCGTTTTCCTGACTTTATTTCTTTTCTCTCTCTTTTTTTTTTTTTTTTTTCCATGTCCCTTTAGGGGCTCCGTACATCTGCTATTGTCACTGCTTTGAATTATTTGTCTCTATTTTTATTACAGCAGTGAGAGATGCCAACGACATCACAATAAAGCTATCATATTATATATGACCCGGATGGTGCCCTCCCATCTTGGCAACGTTACTGAAGTTGAAGCAACACAACATTATTCAAATATACGTTTTTGTTCTATATTATATAAACGTACCGCTATACTCGTGTCGGAAAGAGGCCACCGAACATTTTATTTGATGAATTGAACAGTCTTTAACAACTAGCTACTACGCACGATAACGTTGCTAGCTTGTAGCTAACAGCGGGATCAACACTTCTTGTGAGGGCACAGCTGCCATGTTTGATTTAAGACAACGCTACCTGGTCAAACTTCACACACTCTGCACAGTGTGTGAGATGGCAGTGAACTGAATTGAGACACATCATGAGTGTTGTTTTTCTTTAGCTTAAGGCTACTTTCAGCTCTCAAACAACACTACCAGCCTTGCTAGCTGCGTAGCTTTTTTGGATTGCTAGGTCGGACCACCTCTTTGGTCCAGACTGAAATTCCTCTAATGCTCAATTTAATAATACAACTGAAAACCCAGATTTATGATTACAACGTAAATTATAGACGGATTATTCCCTTGCATTTTTACATGTGTACATTTTATTGTTAGCCTTTTTTTCAGAGGCCATTCAGCATTTTCCCTTGAATGTAACTATTGCATGATCCCCATTAAAACAATTACCTTTGATGTGTCATAACCACAAGCCGACACTGCTTAAACATCCCAAATACATCTCCCTTTGCTATCAGACAGTCTGAACACATGGCATACACAGTGCCTCGTTGTAAACCCGACATCAAACATACATTATTCAGACATATCTCAGGGATCAAGTGACACTCTCTTTGAGCCTCCTCCACATATTCCCAGTCGACACACTTCTCTAGACTTCCTCTTCCTTTCATCTACCAGTTTGTCTTGTGTTACACTCTCAGGGGAAGTTGGACATTTCGGTCACCTATAATTATTGCACCTCTCCATTGAACTATTGCATCAGCTGAGCTAATCATGCTAGGCTATCTGATCTGCCTTTAGCCACGTGTTGGGCAATCTGTGCCGCCCCCTCTGAAGGAAAGTCTCGGTGATTAAAACTGTGAGTCAGAATCTAACTTTCACAATGTCTCAAGCACCAATATCAGATCAAGTCTAACACATAGTCTGTGGAAGTTCCCAGTGTAGTGTACAGCGTCAAGCAACTCTAAATTGTTAGCGTTTCACTTCCTTTTAAGGCCATCTATACAGTGAGGTCATGGCAAAAGGCCACATGTATAACAAGGTTATGAAAGCACCTTTATATCAGACACTCCCCACTGAGTCATGCTTAATGCCCCCCCTCCTCCCACTCGGCATGATACTTATTTATATCATTTTATATGAGCACTGGAATACCTTCGAGCAGAGACTTGAATCACATGTCATGGACTCGGGTGACAAATATGACTTAAGAAGCAACTAGACAAAATGAATACATTGTGATTTTCAACTCGACTTTAGTGCCCAAATATTAAAACATGGGTTATTATAAACTCTGGACTTTACTTCCGTTTTTACTTGGAACTAGTCCGTCTTAACTTGGGTTTACTCACTCCTGAGTTAGGACGTCCCATTCTTGACCTGGGCAACTTTGGACTAGTATATCATGTCTTGGGACTTGTATGTCTTTAATTTGGGCTTGTATGTCTTTAATTGGAACTTGTCAGTGAGGACCCATTTTTCTAGACTTGCAACTAGACTGTATTTACTTGAGACTATAGTCTGTCTTGACTTGAGACTATAGTCTGTCTTGACTGACTTGACTCGGGACTATAGTCACTCTGAATTGACTCGGGACTATAGTCTTTCATTACTCGGGACTATAGTCTGTCTCGATTTGGGACTATAGTCTGGCTCGACTTGGGACTATAGTCTGGTTTGATTTGGGACTATAGTCTGGCGCGATTTGGGACTATAGTCTGTCTTATATATATATTATAGTCTGTCTTGATTTGGGACTATAGTCTGTCTTGACTCGGGACTATAGTCTGTCTCGATTTGGGACAATAGTCTGTCTTGACTCGGGACTATAGTCTGGCTCGACTTGGGACTATAGTCTGTCTTGACTTGGGACTATAGTCTGTCTTGACTCGGGACTATAGTCTTGATTTGGGACTATAGTCTGTCTTATATATATATATATATATATTATAGTCTGTCTTGATTTGGGACTATAGTCTGTCTTGACTCGGGACTATAGTCTGGCTCGACTTGGGACAATAGTCGGTCTTGATTTGGGACTATAGTCTGTCTTGACTCGGGACTATAGTCTGTCTTGACTCGGGACTATAGTCTGTCTTGACTCGGGACTATAGTCTGTCTTGATTTGGGACTATAGTCTGTCTTGACTCGGGACTATAGTCTGTCTTGACTCGGGACTATAGTCTGTCTTGACTCGGGACTATAGTCTGTCTTGATTTGGGACTATAGTCTGGCTCGACCTGGGACTATAGTCTGTCTCGATTTGGGACTATAGTCTGTCTTGACTCAGGACTATAGTCTGTCTTGACTCGGGACTATAGTCTGTCTTGACTCAGGACTATAGTCTGTCTTGACTTGGGACTATAGTCTTGCTCGACTTGGGACTATAGTCTGTCTTGACTCGGGACTATAGTCTGGCTCGATTTGGGACTATAGTCTGGCTCGATTTGGGACTATAGTCTGGCTCGATTTGGGACTATAGTCTGGCTCGACTTGGGACTATAGTCTGGCTCGATTTGGGACTATAGTCTGGCTCGATTTGGGACTATAGTCTGGCTCGATTTGGGACTATAGTCTGGCTTGATTTGGGACTATAGTCTGTCTTGACTCGGGACTATAGTCTGGCTCGATTAGGGACTATAGTCTGGCTCGATTTGGGACTATAGTCTGGCTCGACTTGGGACTATAGTCTGGCTCGATTTGGGACTATAGTCTGGCTCGACTTGGGACTATAGTCTGGCTTGATTTGGGACTATAGTCTGTCTTGATTTGGGACTATAGTCTGGCTCGACTTGGGACTATAGCCTGGCTCGATTTGGGACTATAGTCTGGCTTGACTTGGGACTATAGTCCAGGGATGGGTAAATGTCAAAAACAAAGTGACAGTAACAGACTGTGTTTGTACCTATAGTACTACCAAACAAAGTAGGCATTTTCTTTGTGCCACTGCATCTCACAAATAAACAAGGACATTTAATAATCAGACCCTGCAATAAAATAAATCATGTTTCACTTTAGTTTTTCAAGTAACTCAACTCAAACTCACTCGTCACTCACTCAGCATCATCAGACAGGTTTTTAGGAATATGAGCATGTCCACATTTCCAGGTATTTAGAAGCTGGGATGTTTGGGCGTTTACAATATCCCCTGCTCTGGAAAGAACTCTCTTGCTTGGTGCTGATGTTGCTGGGACAGCAGTGGTCGCGTTAACCGAATATTTTATTTAACAATGACGGAAAAATCTGAAAGCAGTCTGTCAACTCATTTTGACAGATTAGAACAAAGGCAGCGAGGCTCTGGACTTATGCCGTGTTATGCTGCCCTCCAAAAGGAAATGATATAGTTTCCAAACCGTACTTTGCCGTACAGATCAGCACATGTCTGGGAGGTTTTGCTTTACGCTGTGCGCTCTCCCGCGAGGTGCCTGCACACTCGGCATAACACCGCCCCCCCCCCCGTTGACAGTTCACGAGCGTGCTCTCTTGTGAACTGTTCAGACCCGACGGGTAATAAGGGATTATGACGGACATTTTACGATCCTGTCTGTCAAAATGACGGACAGCGAAAAAGTCTAACGCCACCTCAGTGGGACGGAGATACGCTTTGGCCATGGGTGACAGCAGTGGGTCAAACTGTGCATTGTTTCTCCACCACTTCAACAACAATACCGTTTTTAATAATAATAATATTATTCATTTATTTTATATAGGCGCCTTTCAAGGCTCTCAAGGTCGCCGTACAAACACATAAAAAACAAGATACACAATACATGACACCAGCATAAGAGACATAAACAAGACACTTTGGACCTGTCATTCTTGCCTTTGGACTTAATTGGGATTTGAGCAAAGCTTTCTCTCGGTCCCGCCTTTGTGTTGTATCAACTTCGGCCTACATATAAACTGACACACTGAAGTCTCTGTGATGTGTGTGGGTGTGTGAAGAGATGCCATACCAGAGGATCTTTGAAGTACATGAGTCTCCTCTGGTCCAGAGTGAACCAGCGCTTCTTGAAGCCTTCTGTGTGCTGTAGGGAGACACGAGGAACAGACAGTCAGACAGAGAGACACTGAGAGAGACACAAGGCAGTATTGTAATAGCACTGGAGGTGTCGTGTGTCTCGCTTTTAATTAAATAGGTGAGTCGTACTGTCTTCCTCATCTTTCTAACTTGACTTTTTGGTATGAGGGATTCCTGAGTCAGGCTCTCCTGCTACACGCATGCGTGTAAGACTATTGATTATTAAAGTGGCGGTGGCTGCCGATAAGGATCATCGATATACAAAATATATCAATCAGGGAAATTGCATTTGATTGATTTCGACTGGACAGTTGGAGACACATTGTTTCAGCAATATAATACACTTGTTTGGATTAATGCGATATTTAAAAATGGAAAATAGATGGAGCCCCTGACAAAAAAGCAATGATTGTGTGCTGCAGGGATTTGTATTCATGTTTAACTTGACTGATACGGAATCTCTTAACAGCCTGATTCAACCACGTGGTCAAGAATACTTCCCGTTTTATAAATCAGTACTTAGCATTCCTTTATAAATGTCCATGGAGCATTACAAGTGCATCAAACCTGAAATAAGTCTTACATTTTATATCAGGATGTTCTGCTTGTGCTTCATACTAACACTGTCTGCACGTTTGAGAGGCATAACACTCCGACACTGAATTCAAAATGGCAAAATTGAAAGCTGAATTAATTTCAGCAGGTTAGGTGAAAGCTATTGAATAAAACGCGACACCTTCTGAGAGTTTATTGAAGCAGCTTTAGAGAACCGACGCTCAGGTCCCAATCTGCAGCCAAAGAGTCTTCATAGAAGTGTTTGATCTCCTCGTAGCAAACAGTCTTCTGTGACTCCTTCCCCAAATATGTCTCGTAGGTGCGCGAGGAAATGAATGCTGACGTTCGTTTAGCGAATCGTCCCAAAGCGGTGAGTTAGTGGCTCCTTTCATCTCACCGCCTGACACAGAGAATACACTGAGAGTGTGTCTGAATACTGAAGCGGCTGTTTCCTCGAGGATCAGGTTACTGTGTGTGTAGCTGTCTGAGGTGTAGATCAGTGTGTAGTGTCTCTACTTTAAAGAGTCCTCTCCTGCTGATGTTCAGGTGTATATCAGTATGTAGTGTCTCTACTTTAAAGAGTCCTCTCCTGCTGATGTTCAGGTGTATATCAGTATGTAGTGTCTCTACTTTAAAGAGTCCTCTCCTGCTGATGTTCAGGTGTATATCAGTATGTAGTGTCTCTACTTTAAAGAGTCCTCTCCTGCTGATGTTCAGGTGTATCTCAGTATGTAGTGTCTCTACTTTAAAGAGTCCTCTCCTGCTGATGCTCATGTGTATATCAGTATATAGTGTCTCTACTTTAAAGAGTCCTCTCCTGCTGATGTTCAGGTGTATATCAGTATGTAGTGTCTCTACTTTAAAGAGTCCTCTCCTGCTGATGTTCAGGTGTATATCAGTATGTAGTGTCTCTACTTTAAAGAGTCCTCTCCTGCTGATGTTCAGGTGTATATCAGTATGTAGTGTCTCTACTTTAAAGAGTCCTCTCCTGCTGATGTTCAGGTGTATATCAGTATGTAGTGTCTCTACTTTAAAGAGTCCTCTCCTGCTGATGTTCAGGTGTATATCAGTATATAGTGTCTCTACTTTAAAGAGTCCTCTCCTGCTGATGTTCAGGTGTATGTCAGTATGTAGTGTCTCTACTTTAAAGAGTCCTCTCCTGCTGATGTTCAGGTGTATATCAGTATGTAGTGTCTCTACTTTAAAGAGTCCTCTCCTGCTGATGTTCAGGTGTATATCAGTATGTAGTGTCTCTACTTTAAAGAGTCCTCTCCTGCTAATGTTCAGGTGTATATCAGTATGTAGTGTCTCTACTTTAAAGAGTCCTCTCCTGCTGATGTTCAGGTGTATATCAGTATGTAGTGTCTCTACTTTAAAGAGTCCTCTCCTGCTGATGTTCAGGTGTATATCAGTATGTAGTGTCTAAAATGTTGCTTCATGCTCAGCCAAAATGTTGTGTGCGTCACTCGCCCTGGGGCCGGTCTTTTCCATGAATCCTTCCTTCAGAAAGTTCCGGGTGAGTTTGTGTACCAGCTGAAAACAAGAAGCAAAGACAAGAAATTAAGAATAACCCTGAGGATAGCATCTCACCGGCACATATATTTTATAAAAGCTTAGCATCTACGGTAGGCGTTTTTCAAATACCTACTGTGTGTGTGTGTGTGTGTGTGTGTGTGTTTACCTCAGCATCTGTCGCCCCAGGGAAGGCCACCATGAGATAGTGAAGCTGAACCGCTCTAATCGTGTTGAACCAGTCCACGATCTCCTGATGAAGACACACAGAGGCGGAGAGAAGCACGTGAGGAAAGACACTCTTCTAAGAATATGGGGGGAACATGCTAAAATAACCCAGAGATAAATAGATATAGGAAACTGAATTTCGAAACCAAAAGTTGTCTTTTTATGTCTTAAAACAAGAACTAAAACTCACCAGCTAGTCATTAATCATTTCAATAACTTCCACATTTTTCTATATTTAAACAGTTTTGCAAAAGATTGGATGCTGTGTCTATTTATTTGAAATAACTTCTCAATCTGATCAGCTCATTTTCAGACAGGTTTTTATAGAAATGGATCAAAAAGAGAGAGAATCTTTGTACCTGAAACTTTCAGAGTCTCTTTCCACAGAGGGGACACATGTTGATGGAGAAGAGACATGAAGAAGAGGGGACACATGTTGATGTAGAAGAGACATGGAGAAGAGGGGACACATGTTGATGTAGAAGAGACATGGAGAAGAGGGGACACATGTTGATGTAGAAGAGACATGGAGAAGAGGGGACACATGTTGATGAAGAAGAGGACATGGGGAAGAGGGGACACATGTTGATGTAGAAGAGACATGAAGAAGAGGGGACACATGTTGATGTAGAAGAGACATGAAGAAGAGGGGACACATGTTGATGTAGAAGAGACATGAAGAAGAAGGGGACACATGTTGATGTAGAAGAGACATGGAGAAGAGGGGACACATGTTGATGTAGAAGAGACATGAAGAAGAGGGGACACATGTTGATGTAGAGAGACATGGAGAATAGGGGACACATGTTGATGTAGAAGAGACATGAAGAAGAGGGGACACATGTTGATGTAGAAGAGACATGAAGAAGAGGGAACACATGTGATGTAGAAGAGACATGGAGAAGAGGGGACACATGTTGATGTAGAAGAGACATGGAGAAGAGGGGACACATGTTGATGTAGAAGAGACATGGAGAAGAGGGGACACGTGTTGATTTAGAAGAGACATGAAGAAGAGGGGACACGTGTTGATGTAGAAGAGACATGAAGAAGAGGGGACACATGTTGATGTAGAAGAGACATGAAGAAGAGGGGACACATGTTGATGAAGAAGAGACATGGGGAAGAGGGGACACATGTTGATGTAGAAGAGACATGAAGAAGAGGGGACACATGTTGATGTAGAAGAGACATGAAGAAGAGGGGACACATGTTGATGTAGAAGAGACATGAGAAGAAGGGGACACATGTTGATGTAGAAGAGACATGAAGAAGAGGGGACACATGTTGATGTAGAAGAGACATGAAGAAGAGGGGACACGTGTTGATGTAGAAGGAGACATGAAGAAGAGGGGACACATGTTGAATGTAGAAGAGACATGAAGAAGAGGGGACACATGTTGATGTAGAAGAGACATGGAGAAGAGGGGACACATGTTGATGTAGAAGAGACATGGAGATGAGGGGACACATGTTGATGTAGAAGAGACATGTAGAAGAGGGGACACATGTTGATGTAGAGGAGACATGGAGAAGAGGGGACACATGTTGATGTAGAAGAGACATGAAGAAGAGGGGACACATGTTGATGTAGAAGAGACATGAAGAAGAGGGGACACGTGTTGATGTAGAAGAGACATGAAGAAGAGGGGACACGTGTTGATGTAGAAGAGACATGAAGAAGAGGGGACACATGTTGATGTAGAAGAGGCATGAAGAAGAGGGGACACATGTTGATGTAGAAGAGACATGAAGAAGAGGGGACACATGTTGATGTAGAAGAGACATGAGAATGAGGGGACACATGTTGATGTAGAAGAGACATGTAGAAGAGGGGACACATGTTGATGTAGAAGAGACATGGAGAAGAGGGGACACATGTTGATGTAGAAGAGACATGAAGAAGAGGGGACACATGTTGATGTAGAAGAGACATGAAGAAGAGGGGACACATGTTGATGTAGAAGAGACATGAAGAAGAGGGGACACGTGTTGATGTAGAAGAGACATGAAGAAGAGGGGACACATGTTGATGTAGAAGAGACATGAAGAAGAGGGGACACGTGTGATGTAGAAGAGACATGAAGAAGAGGGGACACGTGTTGATGTAGAAGAGACATGAAGAAGAGGGGACACATGTTGATGTAGAAGAGACATGGAGAAGAGGGGACACATGTGGATGTAGAAGAGACATGAAGAAGAGGGGACACATGTTGATGTAGAAGAGACATGAAGAAGAGGGACACATGTTGATGTAGAAGAGACATGAAGAAGAGGGGACACATGTTGATGTAGAAGAGACATGAGAAGAGGGGACACATGTTGATGTAGAAGAGACATGGAGAAGAGGGGACACATGTTGATGTAGAAGAGACATGAAGAAGAGGGGACACATGTTGATGTAGAAGAGACATGAAGAAGAGGGGACACATGTTGATGAAGAAGAGACATGGGGAAGAGGGGACACATGTTGATGTAGAAGAGACATGAAGAAGAGGGGACACATGTTGATGTAGAAGAGACATGAAGAAGAGGGGACACATGTTGATGTAGAAGAGACATGGAGAAGAGGGGACACATGTTGATGTAGAAGAGACATGAAGAAGAGGGGACACATGTTGATGTAGAAGAGACATGGAGAAGAGGGGACACATGTTGATGTAGAAGAGACATGGAGAAGAGGGGACACATGTTGATGTAGAAGAGACATGAAGAAGAGGGGACACATGTTGATGTAGAAGAGACATGAAGAAGAGGGGACACGTGTTGATGTAGAAGAGACATGAAGAAGAGGGGACACATGTTGATGTAGCAGAGACATGAAGAAGAGGGGACACATGTTGATGTAGAAGAGACATGAAGAAGAGGGGACACATGTTGATGTAGAAGAGACATGGAGAAGAGGGGACACATGTTGATGTAGAAGAGACATGGAGATGAGGGGACACATGTTGATGTAGAAGAGACATGTAGAAGAGGGGACACATGTTTGATGTAGAGGAGACATGGAGAAGAGGGGACACATGTTGATGTAGAAGAGACATGAAGAAGAGGGGACACATGTTGATTAGAAGAGACATGAAGAAGAGGGGACACGTGTTGATGTAGAGGAGACATGAAGAAGAGGGGACCGTGTTGATGTAGAAGAGGCAATGAAGAAGAGGGGACACATGGTTGATGTAGAAGAGACATGAAGAAGAGGGGACAAGTGTTGATGAAGAAGACATGAAGAAAGGGGACACATGTTGATGTAGAAGAGACATGAAGAAGAGGGGACATGTTGATGTAGAGAGACATGAGAAGAGGGGACAACATGTTGATGTAGAGAGACATGAAGAAGAGGGGACACATGTTGATGTAGAGAGACATGAAAGAGGGGACACATGTTGATGTAGAAGAGACATGAAGAAGAGGGGACACATGTTGATGTAAGAGACATGGAAGAAGAGGGGACACATGTTGATGTAGAAGAGACATGGAAGAAGGGGACACATGTTGATGTAGAAGAGACATGAGAAGAGGGGGACACATGTTGATGTAGAGGAGACATGGAGAAGAGGGGACATGTTGATGTAGAAGAGACATGAGAAGAGGGACACATGTTGATGTAAAAGAGACATGAAAAGAGGGGACACGTGTTGATGTAGAAGAGACATGGAAGAGAAGGGGACACGTGTTGATGTAGAGGAGACATGAAGAAGAGGGGACATGCATGCAGACCTTTCCTTGCGTGGTAGACGAAAATGTTGCGCGTGCTGTAGTCTTTAGGTAGGGGATCTGCAGGCCGTTGGGGTTTCCGATCTTCTCCGGCTGGAAGTGGCGTTGATGGTGTCCACTTTGATCACTGCTTTGGGCTCCTTAGCCTGAGGAAGGAGGGAGGAGGAAGAAGAGGAAAGGAGGTGTTAGGAATGCAAGGGTCAAGACAACGTCTGGTAAAGCAAAGAGCAAATGTCTACAGTTTGTTTGGACTTATTTTATTACACCAGTCTGAATCTGAAATTTGAAACAGCTAAATATTTGCTATTGCTATCAGGTATGTTATCTTGTTTTTGTTCCACCTTGAGGGAGGGAGGGAGGAAGGAAAGGAAAAAGGAGGTGTGTTAGAATGTAAGGGTCAACAATAAGAACTGTATATCTAATGTTTAGGGATTTTTTTAAACAGCAAATGTCTACAGTTTGTTTGGACTAATTAATGAAACACTATTTATTGTATTCCATCTATTGCTGTCGGTACTTTTATAATTTTGTGGTCCCACCTTAATACCGTACTTTTCGGACAAAATAAGCGCGACTTTTTTCCCCATTTTTTCATACAGCTAGCGGCCACTAGGGAACCTCCTACATCTAATGGATTTTTATAGTTAAAATTAACCACCTTAACACGATGGGCTCTAGGACCGGTCCGCGCCCGCCACTTTTAAGCGGCGGGCTCCAGCAGAAAAGCTGGAGGCCGGAAAAGAGTGAGACAGGTAGCGCGCCAAAGTAAAAGTGTAACCGAGAGACAGAACGAGAGCGAGACAGACGGACAATTAGCTGCTGCGGACTTTAGTCCGAAAAGTACGGCTCTTTTTTATTACCTTCACCAAGGAAGAGGTTTTCGATTTGTTTTGTCAGCAGGATTAGAAAAACTAGCAGTGTGACTTTCATCAACTTGGTGGAAGGGCGTAACATAAGCCGAGGAAAAGCCAAATTACATTTTCGAGTGGATGCGGATCACAACGTGGCACACAACTTATGTTTGACTTCTTTAAACATTGCTGCATTCAGGTTCGAATACATCTGAAGAAGGAGTTGGAAAAGTCAGGTAAACGTCCGGCTGTTTCAACAACTCTGTTACAGATATTGACATGTTGTCTTAAAGCTGTAAGCAATACAATGTACGGAAGGACTCATCCTTGTACTTCGATGTTTCTATCCACTATTATAATTTAAAAGCCCATATAAAACAAAATCAGACACTTCCAAACTCAAAGCATCACCATCCGTGATGCATTTGAACGCACCATTGACTTTGGCTAATGTCTGCACTGTAGACAACACTCTGTATATTGTTAGAGAAGTTAAATAATGAACAAAAATGTCTGAATGAAATGATCTGAGACCCGATTTAAGTGTTTC
>NW_027262012.1:0-29207 GCF_902827115.2 Pseudochaenichthys georgianus | reverse complement strand
GGCAAACTAAAGTAAACTAAACTAATACATACAACAAGTATGTGTAACTATCAATCATTAGAACTTAGACCTTCAAAGCCTCTCACAAAGCGAACAGTGACCGAGCACTGATATCCTCCGCTCCCTCCACTGGCTTCCGGTAACTGCTAGAATCCACTTCAAGACACTGGTGCTTGCGTACCATGCTCAAACTTTTTTTTCTCTCTAAAACAAGTGGCAGTTTGGCTTCAACGGCCGGCTCTGCCCCGTATGCCAGATGGCCAGTCCAGCCCTGATGGCAGCCCCCTGCCGTACACTGCTTTCCTTTCTCTCCTGGAACATAGTTACAGAAATAGAGAGTACAATGACATTCCCATTCAAAGCGGGTCCCGGATGTAGAGAGAGCTGTGGACCAGCGGCGCCCCCTGGTGGCCGCAGGCTGCGCTGCACCTCAGCACCAACCGGCTCACCCCAGACTCCCTCAGATGACGCTACAGTTTCAGGTTTTATTCCAGATTCCCCATCCTGCTGGTGTCCCGCCTCTTCAGGTTATGTCTATATCATATTTAAATCTGGTGTAAATACTTACTAAATTGTTTATACTTATTTTTTATTATGCTTATATATTTCTTTTTTTACCTACTCTCGTACAATGAGCCAATAGGAGCGCAAGTATAGAGGTTTATAAAGATATATATAAGGTGCTGTTTACACGGGAACGAAACGGGTTGTATCGCTACTTTTCTCTCGCGTATGGCCCGTTCGTTCACAGGCCGTAACGGAAATGCGGAAACGGACCCCGCAAACGATAACGGGTCCCAAGGTGGATAGATCTGCAACTGGAACGCTCTGGGGGGGCAAGCGGCTCCATGTGTACGTATAGCCCCGCTACAGCAGTTAGTGCAAAATCTACAGCTCCTCGACCACAACCATCAGCAACAAGTGGACATGGAGAACTGCATGAACTACATGTTGCTAAATCCACCAGAAGCCATGGCAACCATGCTTGGGGGGTCTTCTTCGCTGCTTTTGGTGTATTATGTGGCGGCCGCAGCGCCACTTACAGGCCCGGCATAAGTACTACAGCATCTCCAGCGGGTCGAGCGGTCTCGTGTGAAAGGACACGTTAATTGAGCCGTATCCGTGTGAACAGATATCGAACTCGGTTTGTTTGCGTATCGTTTGCGTTCCCGTATAAATGGGGCCTAAGTTTAACCCCCACCTGATGCTGGGGGCTTGGCAGCGGCCTTGCTTCCTGGGGGGGGGTCTCTGGAGGGGGGAGCACCTCTCCCTCTTGATGTTGATTGGCTGAATGAGGGAGGAGGAGCTCTTGTGCGGACGGCCCCTCCCAGAGGTCAGAGGTGGCGGCTTCCCGTACGTCCGGATGGTCACCTGAGGACAGACACAATTATCTATGTGGAAATAAAACATTAAACATTTGAAAATTAAGTATTTCTATTTTGTTTTCAGCGGGGACAATTTCCCTGTAACACGCTTAGTGTTCACACACTGATTATAGCCGCTCACTGAGTGTCTCATATTAACACACACACACACACACACTGACCTTTGACCCCGGCGGCAGACCCTCCAGCTGGGGGGGGCGGCGGGCACTGCGATGGTGCTCCACTTTGTGCTGCATCTTGTCCTGCAGGAGGACGAACTGCAGCCGGCAGCGATTACAGTGGTACGGCTCTTGAGTCTGACACACACACACACACACACACACACACACACACACACACACACACACACACACACACACACACACACACACACACACACACACACACACACACACACACACACACACACACACACACACACACACACACCAATGAGCCGCTGCTTGATGATTCTTTTTTTTCTAATTCAAATTTGTATTGAATTTTCCATTCAGAACAAAGGAACATTGGAGGTGCACGCGTGGTCCTGGCATTGAGATTAAGAGACACACCAAGTACTTTGCCGTACTTAGTGCCCCGGCCCATGGCACTAAGTACAGATCGCGTTCACACCGGAATAAGTCCCTGAGGGAGGATCAGGCAAATGAAGCCGCTGACGTCACTTCTTCTGCTTTGGGTTTACTGGCAGGCCGCAACGCACTTCACGGCGTATACTGCCGCCCGGAGTCCCCGGCCGGAAGTCCTTGGAGTTGGGGACTGGCTTCAGTAGAAGCTGCTGGGAGTCCCAGTTTTACGGGGCGTGGTTTGCAATTGGCCCAGCCAATCAGAAATTGGTACTCTTTCCTCCCCGGGATAGCCCCACCTCTCGAGCAGGCTCTAAACATGGGGGTCAAAGTTCTCTGAACCAAGTGCTCTTTTTGGTGTGAACGCAACATTCCAGGCGCTAACGGAACTAAACGGGAAAAGTACGTGGAAAAGTACGTGGAAAAGTACTCCGGCGTGAACGTGTCTAATTAGGTATATCGGCAGTGGGAAATAAAGCGTGCAATTCTTGGTAAACATTCAAATGAAATAGAGTCTCCGTCTGCCTTTATGTCCAGAAACGCTCCCAAGGGTTCTGCTGGAGGATTCTTACAGAACAGCTGCGTCACTGAGAGCTGCGGGGCTGACGCACTGCATCGTGACACCTGTCCTCAATGACCTCCAACCAGGGGGCCCAGGGGACACACCCTCTCCACCTGTGTTTGTGTGACCTGCAGTGAATATGATGGTGTAAACTGTGTGTGTGTGTGTGTGTGTTACCTGGTGTCTCAGCAGGTGCTGTTGGAAGCTGGCAGCGGTCTTGCACACCTTGAGGCAGAACAGGCACATCAGGAAGGCTGTGTCTCTGTGGACACTGGTGAAGTGCCTCAGGACGTCCGAGTAGAAGGACGAGCGGAACGAACACACCTGAGGTAACGAGGACAGAACACACCTGAGGTAACGAGGACAGAACACACCTGAGGTAACGAGGACAGAACACACCTGAGGTAACGAGGACAGAACACACCTGAGCTAACGAGGACAGAACACACCTGAGCTAACGAGGACAGAACACACCTGAGCTAACGAGGACAGCCTGTTTGAATAGGTCTTAGGACACACAGGTTAACGAGGACAGAACACACCTGAGCTAACGAGGACAGAACACACCTCAGCTAACGAGGACAGAACACACCTGAGGTAACGAGGACAGAACACACCTGAGCTAACGAGGACAGAACACACCTCAGCTAACGAGGACAGAACACACCTGAGGTAACGAGGACAGAACACACCTGAGCTAACGAGGACAGAACACACCTGAGCTAACGAGGACAGAACACACCTGAGCTAACGAGGACAGAACACACCTGAGCTAACGAGGACAGAACACACCTGAGCTAACGAGGACAGAACACACCTCAGCTAACGAGGACAGAACACACCTGAGGTAACGAGGACAGAACACACCTGAGGTAACGAGGACAGAACACACCTGAGCTAACGAGGACAGAACACACCTGAGCTAACGAGGACAGAACACACCTGAGCTAACGAGGACAGCCTGTTTGAATAGGTCTTAGGACACACAGGTTAACGAGGACAGAACACACCTGAGGTAACGAGGACAGAACACACCTGAGCTAACGAGGACAGAACACACCTGAGCTAACGAGGACAGAACACACCTGAGCTAACGAGGACAGAACACACCTGAGCTAACGAGGACAGAACACACCTCAGCTAACGAGGACAGAACACACCTGAGGTAACGAGGACAGAACACACCTGAGGTAACGAGGACAGAACACACCTCAGGTAACGAGGACAGAACACACCTGAGCTAACGAGGACAGAACACACCTGAGGTAACGAGGACAGAACACACCTCAGGTAACGAGGACAGAACACACCTCAGGTAACGAGGACAGAACACACCTGAGGTAACGAGGACAGAACACACCTGAGGTAACGAGGACAGAACACACCTGAGCTAACGAGGACAGAACACACCTGAGGTAACGAGGACAGAACACACCTCAGGTAACGAGGACAGAACACACCTCAGCTAACGAGGACAGAACACACCTGAGGTAACGAGGACAGAACACACCTGAGATAACGAGGACAGAACACACCTCAGCTAACGAGGACAGAACACACCTGAGGTAACGAGGACAGAACACACCTCAGGTAACGAGGACAGAACACACCTCAGCTAACGAGGACAGAACACACCTGAGGTAACGAGGACAGAACACACCTGAGATAACGAGGACAGAACACACCTCAGCTAACGAGGACAGAACACACCTGAGGTAACGAGGACAGAACACACCTGAGGTAACGAGGACAGAACACACCTGAGGTAACGAGGACAGAACACACCTCAGTTAACGAGGACAGAACACACCTGAGGTAACGAGGACAGAACACACCTGAGGTAACGAGGACAGAACCATGTCTGAGGTAACGAGGACAGCCTGGGTCCTAGGTCATAGGACACACAGGGTACTGAGGACTCACCTGGCAGACGTAGGGCATCTCTCCTGGTTTGTGGATGGACTTCATGTGGTTTAAGAAGGTCGACTCGTTCTCAAAGGCCCACTCGCAGATCCGACATATACCTGAGAGAGGGAGACAGGTGAGTCCTGAGAGGGAGACAGGTGAGTCCTGAGAGGGGAGACAGGTGAGTCCTGAGAGGGAGACAGGTGAGTCCTGAGAGGGGAGACAGGTGAGTCCTGAGAGGGGAGACAGGTGAGTCCTGAGAGGGGAGACAGGTGAGTCCTCAGAGAGGGGGACAGGTGAGTCCTCAGAGAGGGAGACAGGTGAGTCCTGAGAGAGGGAGACAGGTGAGTCCTGAGAGGGAGACAGGTGAGTCCTCAGATAGGGGGACAGGTGAGTCCTCAGAGAGGGAGACAGGTGAGTCCTGAGAGAGGGAGACAGGTGAGTCCTGAGAGAGGGAGACAGGTGAGTCCTGAGAGAGGGAGACAGGTGAGTCCTGAGAGGGGAGACAGGTGAGTCCTGAGAGAGGGAGACAGGTGAGTCCTGAGAGAGGGAGACAGGTGAGTCCTGAGAGGGGAGACAGGTGAGTCCTCAGAGAGGGAGACAGGTGAGTCCTGAGAGAGGGAGACAGGTGAGTCCTGAGAGAGGGAGACAGGTGAGTCCTGAGAGGGAGACA
This sequence comes from Pseudochaenichthys georgianus, assembly GCF_902827115.2. Taxonomy (NCBI): domain Eukaryota; kingdom Metazoa; phylum Chordata; class Actinopteri; order Perciformes; family Channichthyidae; genus Pseudochaenichthys; species Pseudochaenichthys georgianus. The sequence continues at coordinate 24,119 of NW_027262012.1, read as the reverse complement.
GGTGAGTCCTCAGAGGGAGACAAGTGAGTCCTCAGAGAGGGAGACAGGTGAGTCCTGAGAGAGGGAGACAGGTGAGTCCTGAGAGAGGGAGACAGGTGAGTCCTGAGAGAGGGAGACAGGTGAGTCCTGAGAGAGGGAGACAGGTGAGTCCTCAGAGAGGGAGACAGGTGAGTCCTGAGAGGGGAGACAGGTGAGTCCTCAGAGAGGGAGACAGGTGAGTCCTGAGAGAGGGAGACAGGTGAGTCCTCAGAGAGGGAGACAGGTGAGTCCTGAGAGGGAGACAGGTGAGTCCTGAGAGGGAGACAGGTGAGTCCTGAGAGAGGGGAGACAGGTGAGTCCTCAGAGAGGGGAGACAGGTGAGTCCTCAGAGAGGGAGACAGGTGAGTCCTCAGAGAGGGAGACAGGTGAGTCCTGAGAGAGGAGACAGGTGAGTCCTGAGAGGGAGACAGGTGAGTCCTCAGAGAGGGAGACAGGTGAGTCCTCAGAGAGGGAGACAGGTGAGTCCTCAGAGAGGGAGACAGGTGAGTCCTCAGAGAGAGAGACAGGTGAGTACAGAGAGAGGGAGAGAGACAGGTGAGTCCTCAGAGAGAGAGACAGGTGAGTACAGAGGGAGAGAGAGAGACAGGTGAGTACAGAGAGGGAGACAGGTGAGTCCTCAGAGAGGGAGACAGGTGAGTCCAGAGAGGGAGACAGGTGAGTCCTCAGAGAGGGAGACAGGTGAGTCCTCAGAGAGGGAGACAGGTGAGTCCTGAGAGAGGGAGACAGGTGAGTCCTCAGAGAGGGAGACAGGTGAGTCCTCAGAGGGAGACAGGTGAGTCCTCAGAGAGGGAGACAGGTGAGTCCAGAGAGGGAGACAGGTGAGTCCTCAGAGAAGGAGACAGGTGAGTCCTCAGAGAGGGAGACAGGTGAGTCCTGAGAGAGGGAGACAGGTGAGTCCTGAGAGAGGGAGACAGGTGAGTCCTGAGAGGGAGACAGGTGAGTCCTCAGAGGGAGACAAGTGAGTCCTCAGAGAGGGAGACAGGTGAGTCCTGAGAGAGGGAGACAGGTGAGTCCTGAGAGAGGGAGACAGGTGAGTCCTGAGAGAGGGAGACAGGTGAGTCCTGAGAGAGGGAGACAGGTGAGTCCTCAGAGAGGGAGACAGGTGAGTCCTGAGAGGGGAGACAGGTGAGTCCTCAGAGAGGGAGACAGGTGAGTCCTGAGAGAGGGAGACAGGTGAGTCCTCAGAGAGGGAGACAGGTGAGTCCTGAGAGGGAGACAGGTGAGTCCTGAGAGGGAGACAGGTGAGTCCTGAGAGAGGGGAGACAGGTGAGTCCTCAGAGAGGGGAGACAGGTGAGTCCTCAGAGAGGGAGACAGGTGAGTCCTCAGAGAGGGAGACAGGTGAGTCCTGAGAGAGGAGACAGGTGAGTCCTGAGAGGGAGACAGGTGAGTCCTCAGAGAGGGAGACAGGTGAGTCCTCAGAGAGGGAGACAGGTGAGTCCTCAGAGAGGGAGACAGGTGAGTCCTCAGAGAGGGAGACAGGTGAGTCCTGAGAGAGGGAGACAGGTGAGTCCTCAGAGAGAGAGACAGGTGAGTCCTGAGAGAGGAGACAGGTGAGTCCTGAGAGGGAGACAGGTGAGTCCTGAGAGGGGAGACAGGTGAGTCCTGAGAGGGAGACAGGTGAGTCCTCAGAGAGGGAGACAGGTGAGTCCAGAGAGGGAGACAGGTGAGTCCTCAGAGAGGGAGACAGGTGAGTCCTCAGAGAGGGAGACAGGTGAGTCCTGAGAGAGGGAGACAGGTGAGTCCTCAGAGAGGGAGACAGGTGAGTCCTCAGAGGGAGACAGGTGAGTCCTCAGAGAGGGAGACAGGTGAGTCCAGAGAGGGAGACAGGTGAGTCCTCAGAGAAGGAGACAGGTGAGTCCTCAGAGAGGGAGACAGGTGAGTCCTGAGAGAGGGAGACAGGTGAGTCCTCAGAGAGGGAGACAGGTGAGTCCTCAGAGAGGGAGACAGGTGAGTCCTGAGAGAGGGAGACAGGTGAGTCCTCAGAGAGGGAGACAGGTGAGTCCTCAGAGAGGGAGACAGGTGAGTCCTCAGAGAGGGTGTGTTCTTACAGGTGGACGGGGCGGGGCCGTGCACCTGCTCCAGGTGGCTCTGCAGCTGATGACCAGACGAGAACTGTCGGTAACAAAACGTACAGACCCTCCTCTCGTCACCTGAGCCGCCTCCTCCAATCAGCTTCGAGTGCTGCATCATGTGCTGCATGTACCTGTGAAACAGAGACAACGAGCAGCCGCTGATTACACGTGACCAGGTGTGTGCTCAGGTGTGTTAAAGTAGGTCTGCAGGCGTGTAATGGTGTGTCCAGGTGTGTCCATGTGTGTTCAGGTGTGTCCAGGTGTGTCCAGGTGTGATCAGGTGTGATCAGGTGTGTTCAGGTGTGTCCAGGTGTGATCAGGTGTGATCAGGTGTGTTCAGGTGTGTCCAGGTGTGATCAGGTGTGATCAGGTGTGTCCAGGTGTGATCAGGTGTGTTCAGGTGTGTCCAGGTGTGATCAGGTGTGTTCAGGTGTGTCCAGGTGTGATCAGGTGTGATCAGGTGTGTCCAGGTGTGTTCAGGTGTGTCCAGGTGTGTCCAGGTGTGATCAGGTGTGTTCAGGTGTATCCAGGTGTGATCAGGTGTGATCAGGTGTGTCCAGGTGTGATCATGTGTGATCAGGTGTGATCAGGTGTGATCAGGTGTGTTCAGGTGTGTCCAGGTGTGTCCAGGTGTGTTCAGGTGTGATCAGGTGTGTCCAGGTGTGATCAGGTGTGTCCAGGTGTGTTCAGGTGTGATCAGGTGTGTCCAGGTGTGTCCAGGTGTGATCAGGTGTGTTCAGGTGTGATCAGGTGTGTTCAGGTGTGTCCAGGTGTGTTCAGGTGTGTTCAGGTGTGATCAGGTGTGTCCAGGTGTGTCCAGGTGTGTCCAGGTGTGTCCAGGTGTGATCAGGTGTGTCCAGGTGTGATCAGGTGTGTTCAGGTGTGTCCAGGTGTGTTCATGTGTGTTCAGGTGTGTTCATGTGTGTTCAGGTGTGTTCATGTGTGTTCAGGTGTGTTCATGTGTGTTCAGGTGTGTTCATGTGTGTTCATGTGTGTTCATGTGTGTTCAGGTGTGTTCATGTGTGATCAGGTGTGTTCAGGTGTGTTCAGGTGTGATCAGGTGTGTTCAGGTGTGTTCAGGTGTGTTCATGTGTGTTCAGGTGTGTTCAGGTGTGTCCATGTGTGTTCAGGTGTGTTCAGGTGTGTTCAGGTGTGTTCAGGTGTGTTCAGGTGTGTTCATGTGTGTTCATGTGTGTCCATGTGTGTTCATGTGTGTTCATGTGTGTTCATGTGTGTTCATGTGTGTTCAGGTGTGTCCATGTGTGTCCATGTGTGTCCATGTGTGTTCAGGTGTGTCCATGTGTGTTCATGTGTGTTCAGGTGTGTTCAGGTGTGTTCAGGTGTGTTCAGGTGTGTTCAGGTGTGTCCAGGTGTGTTCAGGTGTGTTCAGGTGTGTTCAGGTGTGTTCAGGTGTGTTCAGGTGTGTTCAGGTGTGTTCAGGTGTGTTCAGGTGTGTTGCTCACCTCAGGTTGTTGTCGGACTCGTCAGAGCAGATCTGACAGGTGAAGCAGGAGATGTCCATGGGGAGGAAAGTCATTGTAACCAGGTTGCCCCCAGCCGTCCCGTAGTAAAACTCTTCCACGCTCATCACCACCTGGGGGGGGTCGGAGGTCGGCGGTAACCTGGTGGGGGGAGAGGGGGCGGGTCCAGGAGAGGGGGCGGGTCCAGGAGAGGGGGCGGGTCCAAGAGAGGGGGCGGGGCCAGGAGCTGCAAGACACGAAGACGTCACATGACTTTCAGCTTGTGCTGGTAGTTGTGAACTCCAGATTCACACTGCGTGAGTTGCTCCGCCATAAACGTATAAGCTATTTATTATTATTATTATTTAGCAATAACTATAAGAATAATACTGATCTAATAACAGAGTTTTGTTCTTCAATCAACTTTTTTATAAAAACCATTATTGTCATTTCCCTTTTCCAGAAATCTCAACAGAAGATAATGAGATATTAATTATTAATACAATAAATGATTGCATACATTTACAGTTTCTTATTCCTCCAGTGTGGTAGCTAACAGAAGTTAAATCAATTTCTCTTTCTTCTTCTCAAATAATCAGGAAATTAAGTTGTAAAAACAATAACTCTCTCTCGTTCAGATTAATGTGGTCGGGTTGTTTTCCTTCTTTGCGAAACACCGCTGTGTCAAATGTCCCACTTGGGTAGCTGTACGTAGCGGTCCAATAAGGAGGAACAACTCACGCAGTGCAGATCAGTTAGGCACACAAATCGGGTAGTAACAGTAAGTGCAGGGTGGATCCAGAGTCCAGGTCTGCTTATACCTGCAGGAGGAGCTAGCTGCTAACCGCTAGCCGCTAGCCGCAAGCCGCAAGCCGCTAGCCGCAAGCCGCTAGCCGCAAGCCGCTAGCCGGTAGCCGCAAGCCGCTAGCCGGTAGCCGCAAGCCGCTAGCCGCAAGCCGGTAGCCGCTAGCCGCAAGCCGCTAGCCGCAAGCCGCAAGGCGCTAGCCGCAAGCCGCTAGCCGCAAGCCGCTAGCCGGTAGCCGTTAGCCGCAAGCCGGTAGCCGCTAGCCGCAAGCCGCTAGCCGCTAGCCGGTAGCCGCTAGCCGCTAGCCGCAAGCCGGTAGCCGCTAGCCGCAAGCCGCTAGCCGGTAGCCGCTAGCCGCAAGCCGGTAGCCGCTAGCCGCAAGCCGGTAGCCGCTAGCCGCAAGCCGCTAGCCGCAAGCCGCAAGGCGCTAGCCGCAAGCCGCTAGCCGCAAGCCGCAAGCCGCTAGCCGGTAGCCGTTAGCCGCAAGCCGGTAGCCGCTAGCCGCAAGCCGCTAGCCGCAAGCCGCTAGCCGCAAGCCGCTAGCCGCAAGCCGCTAGCCGCAAGCAGCTAGCCGCAAGCAGCTAGCCGCAAGCCGCTAGCCGCAGATTGGCATAGCTCCATTCAGTGAAGTGAATGTTGGGTAAAGATATTTTTATAATGAAGGCGTTATGATAAGATAATGGAATTGAATGGCTTTAAGCATCCTGTTTGCTCTTTTGAATACTGTCGTCATTTTCCTCCATAACTGTCTGCTTTCTAAACATTGTGTATCTGTCCTGTACTTTATGTTCTGCTGATTGAACCGTTCGAGTTCTTCTTTTATTGATTGTAAGCTGGTCTTGGGTTCCTATAAAGCCACTTCTGAATAAAGTGTATTGCTAATAAGACTTTAAGGTACCACAGGAGTAATGCTATGAATCAGAGCTGCACCGTACATCTGGTTAATCTGATGAGGCCATTGGCCGAGCCGGAGGGCAGGGAGGGGGGGCCGGCCAGCTTCAGGGGGTTTGCCCCGCCCACCTGGGTCATCTGGAGGTTAACTTGAAAACAAAACAAATAAACATCAGTAATAATCCAGACGTCTCAGTCCTCGCTTCTGATTGGCAGAGAGACGGACCAGGTGAGATACAGATGAGATACAGGTGACTTAAGATGAGTTACAGGTGAGATACACGTGTTTACAGGTTACCAGAGGTGAGTTCAGGTGAGTTCAGGTGAGTTCAGGTGAGTTCAGGTGACTACAGGTGAGTTCAGGTGACTACAGGTGAGTTCAGGTGAGTTCAGGTGACTACAGGTGAGTTCAGGTGACTACAGGTGAGTTCAGGTGAGTTCAGGTGAGTTCAGGTGACTACAGGTGAGTTCAGGTGAGTTCAGGTGACTACAGGTGAGTTCAGGTGACTACAGGTGAGTTCAGGTGACTACAGGTGAGTTCAGGTGAGTTCAGGTGACTACAGGTGAGTTCAGGTGACTACAGGTGAGTTCAGGTGAGTTCAGGTGACGACAGGTGAGTTCAGGTGACGACAGGTGAGTTCAGGTGAGTTCAGGTGACTACAGGTGGGTTCAGGTGACTACAGGTGAGTTCAGGTGAGTTCAGGTGAGTTCAGGTGAGTTCAGGTGAGTTCAGGTGAGTTCAGGTGAGTTCAGGTGAGTTCAGGTGAGTTCAGGTGAGTTCAGGTGAGTTCAGGTGAGTTCAGGTGAGTTCAGGTGAGTTCAGGTGACTACAGGTGACTACATGTGACTCCAGGTGACTACAGGTGACTCCAGGTGACTACAGGTGAGTTCAGGTGAGTTCAGGTGAGTTCAGGTGAGTTCAGGTGACTACAGGTGAGTTCAGGTGAGTTCAGGTGACGACAGGTGACTACAGGTGAGTTCAGGTGAGTCCAGGTGACTACAGGTGACTCCAGGTGACTACAGGTGACTACATGTGACTACATGTGACTACAGGTGACTACATGTGACTACAGGTGACTACATGTGACTACAGGTGACTACATGTGACTACAGGTGACTACAGGTGACTACATGTGACTACAGGTGACTACATGTGACTACATGTGACTACAGGTGACTACATGTGACTACAGGTGACTCCAGGTGACTACAGGTGACTACATGTGACTACAGGTGACTCCAGGTGACTACAGGTGGCAGAGACACTGACCAGGGGGGGCGCTGCGGATCTTCAGGAGGGGGCCTCTGGAGGAGACGGGGCCTGTCCTGTCCTGAGAGACCGGGGACACGCCTACACTGGGCCGGACCAGCTGACCCAGAGCCGCAGCTGTGGGGACAGGAAGCAGAGATCAGCTGACCGCGAGGATCTAATCTGATGAGGCCATTGGCCAGGTGAGTTCAGGTGACCTACCCTGCATGAGGGTGAGAGGCTGCATGGTCTGGCCCGGCTGCAGGCTCAGCAGCAGAGGACCGTGGTTCATCATCGGGAAACCCTGCAGCGAAATCACAAGAACAGAGATAAGAAACAATTAAAGAGTGATATGTCAAAGAGTGATATGTCATAAATAATAGAACAGCTTGAGTTTGAAATCCTTCCCCCAGCGAAAATGTACTTAAAATGTACTTAACTACAGCACTGAAAACCTAAAGAATTCAGTGTCTGTGCTACCCTGACCAGGTAAGAACAATACCTGCTGACTCAGCAATCTCTGCAAGTTATATTTTTGTTTAAATAGACCTCTCGGTTTCATTTATTCTGCTCTGTATAATTGTTCTGTAGTGATTCTAGCTACAATTGTGCTTTTGTGAGATATTGAAAATCTCAGATCTGCTGCAAATAACCTGTGTGTCCTTGGGCAAGACACTTCACCTGAACTTGCTCCAGTGGGTATTGTCCACAGTTTCTGACAATTGCATGTATGATATGTGTAATGTGTGTATATGTAAAGCGCTTTGAGTCATTGAAAAAGCACTATAATAAATGTAAGGAATTATTATTATTATTGTTACACAGGACTCGGTGGGACACTTGGCTGTAACTGTGCGTTACAACAGACAGGAAGACTCTACTGTCGCCCATCAGCTGTAGAGAGTTCATTAGTTAAAGGGGCGTAGGCCCACAGCTGTGACAACTCAGCAGTCAGGACAAGCTTCCATTTTAGACAGCTCTTCCCTGGAGCGTCAGCTTCAGACAGACGAAGACTGACCAAGACATTGGAGTCCTGCGGGAGTCTCTAAGACTGGCAAAGACATTGGAGTCCTGCGGGAGTCTCTAAGACTGACAAAGACATTGGAGTCCTGCGGGAGTCTCTAAGACTGACAAAGACATTGGAGTCCTGCGGGACTCTCTAAGACTGACAAAGACATTGGAGTCCTGCGGGAGTCTCTGAGACTGACAAAGACATTGGAGTCCTGCGGGACTCTCTAAGACTGACCAAGACATTGGAGTCCTGCGGGAGTCTCTAAGACTGGCAAAGACATTGGAGTCCTGCGGGAGTCTCTAAGACTGACAAAGACATTGGAGTCCTGCGGGACTCTCTAAGACTGACAAAGACATTGGAGTCCTGCGGGAGTCTCTGAGACTGACAAAGACATTGGAGTCCTGCGGGACTCTCTAAGACTGACCAAGACATTGGAGTCCTGCGGGAGTCTCTAAGACTGGCAAAGACATTGGAGTCCTGCAGGAGTCTCTGAGACTGACAAAGACATTGGAGTCCTGCGGGAGTCTCTAAGACTGACAAAGACATTGGAGTCCTGCGGGAGTCTCTAAGACTGACAAAGACATTGGAGTCCTGCGGGAGTCTCTAAGACTGACAAAGACATTGGAGTCCTGCAGGAGTCTCTGAGACTGACAAAGACATTGGAGTCCTGCGGGAGTCTCTAAGACTGACAAAGACATTGGAGTCCTGCGGGAGTCTCTGAGACTGACAAAGACATTGGAGTCCTGCGGGAGTCTCTAAGACTGACAAAGACATTGGAGTCCTGCGGGAGTCTCTAAGACTGACAAAGACATTGGAGTCCTGCGGGAGTCTCTAAGACTGGCAAAGACATTGGAGTCCTGCAGGAGTCTCTGAGACTGACAAAGACATTGGAGTCCTGCGGGAGTCTCTAAGACTGACAAAGACATTGGAGTCCTGCGGGAGTCTCTAAGACTGACAAAGACATTGGAGTCCTGCGGGAGTCTCTAAGACTGACAAAGACATTGGAGTCCTGCAGGAGTCTCTGAGACTGACAAAGACATTGGAGTCCTGCGGGAGTCTCTAAGACTGACAAAGACATTGGAGTCCTGCGGGAGTCTCTGAGACTGACAAAGACATTGGAGTCCTGCGGGAGTCTCTAAGACTGACAAAGACATTGGAGTCCTGCGGGAGTCTCTAAGACTGACAAAGACATTGGAGTCCTGCGGGAGTCTCTAAGACTGACAATAATAATAATAATAATAATAATAATAATAATATATTTTATTTATAAGCGCACTTTTCATTTGCGTAAACAAAACTCAAAGTGCTACAAAATTAAAAATTAAAAAGGGTGAAACAAAACAATAAAAAAAAAATAATTAAAACAACATAATAAAAGCTGTGACATTCTGCCCGCATGGCATGATGTGGGGCATTTAAAAATCTAGTTAAAGGCTATTCTAAAAAGATGCGTTTTTAGGCCTTTTTTGAAAGCCTCCACAGTCTGTGGTGTCCTCAGCTGGCTTGGGAGGGCATTCCACAATCTCGGAGCAGCGGAGCAGAAGGCTCGGTCTCCCATGGTCTTCAGTTTTGTCCTTGGTGGGATGAGGAGGTTTGCCTTTACTGAACGTAGGTTCCTCGTGGAGGTTTGTGGGGTGAGCAATTCCTTGATGTAGGAGGGAGCATTTCCATATATGCACTGATGAGTGAAGAGGGTGATTTTGTAGTCAATCCTGAGTGAGACCGGGAGCCAGTGCAGTGATTTGAGGATGGGTGTGATGTGTTCGTACTTCCGCACAAAGACATTGGAGTCCTGCAGGAGTCTAAACCTGACAAAGACATTGGAGTCCTGCGGGAGTCTCTAAGACTGACAAAGACATTGGAGTCCTGCGGGAGTCTCTAAGCCTGACAAAGACATTGGAGTCCTGCAGGAGTCTAAACCTGACAAAGACATTGGAGTCCTGCGGGAGTCTCTAAGCCTGACAAAGACATTGGAGTCCTGCGGGAGTCTCTAAGCCTGACAAAGACATTGGAGTCCTGCGGGAGTCTCTAAGCCTGACAAAGACATTGGAGTCCTGCGGGAGTCTCTAAGCCTGACAAAGACATTGGAGTCCTGCGGGAGTCTCTAAGCCTGACAAAGACATTGGAGTCCTGCGGGAGTCTCTAAGCCTAACAAAGACATTGGAGTCCTGCGGGAGTCTCTAAGACTGACAAAGACATTGGAGTCCTGCAGGAGTCTCTAAGACTGACAAAGACATTGGAGTCCTGCGGGAGTCTAAACCTGACAAAGACATTGGAGTCCTGCGGGAGTCTCTAAGACTGACAAAGACATTGGAGTCCTGCGGGAGTCTCTAAGCCTGACAAAGACATTGGAGTCCTGCGGGAGTCTCTAAGCCTGACAAAGACATTGGAGTCCTGCGGGAGTCTCTAAGACTGACAAAGACATTGGAGTCCTGCGGGAGTCTCTAAGACTGACAAAGACATTGGAGTCTCTCATGCTCTCCTCTCCTCTTTCTCTGCTTCCATCTCTCAGGCAAAAAGCACTTTCTTTCAAGATAAGATCCAATCCCAAAAAACTATTTTCCATCTTCTTCTCCTCCCTCTTGGACCCCCCCAAAGCCCCTCCCCCCTCCTCCCTCTTGGACCCCCCAAAGCCCCTCCCCCCTCCTGGACCCTCCCAAAGCCCCTCCTCCCTCTTGGACCCCCCCAAAGCCCCTCCCCCCTCCTCCCTCCTGTCAAGCGACTTTGTTAACCACTTTGAAAAAAAGGTTGATGATATTCGCTCTTCTCTTTCTGACTCCCCTCTACTCCCCGCTGGGTCTCCAGACCCTCCTTCCACCCGCACACTGACCTCCTTTTCCCTTCTCTCTCCAAGTGAGGTGCCTACCCTCATTACCTCTGCCCGCCCCACCACCTGTCCTCTGGACCCTATCCCTTCAAACCTCCTTCAGACTATCGCTCCTGATATTCTACCGTTTCTCTCCCACTTCATCAACACTTCTTTAACTTCTGGTCACTTTCCACACACTCTCAAGGAGGCGAGAGTAAACCCTCTCCTGAAGAAACCCACTCTCAGCCCGTCTGACGTTATAAACTACAGGCCTGTCTCTCTCCTCCCGGTCCTGTCTTTAGACACCTCTCCTGCTCTCTCCATCAGAACAACCTTCTGGATCCGCACCAGTCTGGTTTCAAGGCAGGTCACTCCACAGAAACTGCCCTCCTTGCCGTCTCTGAGGAACTGCACACGGCTAAAGCAGCCTCCCTCTCCTCTGTCCTCATCCTGTTGGACCTGTCTGCTGCATTCGACACGGTGAACCATCAGATCCTCCTTCGCTCTCCAAGAACTTGGAGTTTCAGGCTCTGCACTTTCCCTCCTCACCTCATACCTCAAAGACCGCACCTACAGGGTCACTTGGAGAGGGTCCGAGTCCGACCCTTGTCAATTAACTACAGGCATCCCTCAGGGCTCTGTTCTCGGTCCCCTCCTCTTCTCCCTGTACACTAACTCGCTCGGATCTGTCATTAGCCCGCATGGTTTTTCATACCACTGCTACGCTGACGACACCCAATGAGTCCTGTCCTTCCCCCGCTCAGAGACCCAGGTCGTCGCACGCATCTCTGCTCGACTAGCTGACATCCCCTCAAGCTCAACCTCGACAAAACTGAAGTGCTTTTCCTTCCGGGAAAAGATTGTCCCTCTCTTGACCTGACCATCAACATCGGCACCTCTGTTGTTTCCCCGACTCAGACTGCAAGGACTCTGGGTGTGATCCTAGATAACAACCTGTCCTTCACTGCAAACATCGCTGCTCCAACCCGCTGCTGCAGATACACGCTCTACAGCATCAGGAGGACGCGTCCCCAGCTGACCCAGAGAGCCACGCAGGTTCTGGTCCAGGCTCTCGTCACCTCACTAGACTACTGCACCCCCTCCTGGCTGGTCTGCCTGCATGTGCCCTCCGACCTCTGCAGCTCACCCAGAATGCAGCGGCTCGTCTTCAACCTTCCTGAATGTTCCACACCACTCCGCTCCCTCCACTGGCTTCCAGTAACTGCTAGAATCCACTTCCAGACCCTGGTGCTTGCGTACCATGCTGCGAATGGATCTGGCCCTTCCTACATCCAGGACATGGTTAAACCGTGCACCCCAGCACGTGCACTCCGCTCTGCATCAGCCAGATGGCTCGCTGCACCCTCGCTGCGAGGGGGACCCAAGTTCCCATCAGCAGGAACACGTGGGTTTGCTGTCCTGGCTCCAAGATGGTGGAATGAGCTCCCATTGACATCAGGACAGCAGAAAGCTCACACACCTTCCAGACTGAAACTCATCTCCTTCGACTCCACCTCGAGGATAGAACTACTAACAAAGCACTTATATACTAACAAAGGACTGGCTCCTCTAAAGCCAGCTGAGCAGCACTTGAAATGCTTGGCTCTATGAAACCTGATGTACTTTATGATTCTGTTTTCTTCAAGGTTGTGTCTTCCTGGTCGAACGCACTGATTGTAAGTCGCTCTGGATAAAAGCCTCAGCTAAATGTGATGCAATGTAGACGTGTCAGAGTAAATTCAGATGGAACATAGTCAAACAATTACAATTCTCATTTCCGCCTAGAACAAAAAAACATTATTTATAGTGAAACCCCCTGAATGATGGGATCGTAGACCAGAACCTGGAGGGATCCAAACCAATATATCATAAGTACCCTGAGTCAGGAAGGATAGATGCTAGTTTAAGGCACAGGCTCACCTCTGGGTACATGTGGTTAGCATCAGTGCCCTTTGACCTGTCTCAGTACTGCACTGTACAACGCGTTTTATTCATTGAAATATCACAACAGGTTTCATTCCATCAAATACAACTGCTTTGGACCTTTTGGAAAATCCACCCAGACCTCGATACCCTTTCCATTCAACAAAAACACATACACAGGAAATGAAGTTTGACTCCAACTGAAGCAGATTTATTTAAACATTTTACCAACATAATGCACAAGAAAACTACACTCTAAAAAACTACCTTTGTTTGTAAAGAACAACACACGGTACACACCCTGCATGCTACAGTGTGTGGCTGTGCCACTCCTTGAAGCAGTTCTTCCTAGAAGTGAAGCACAGAGGCACCATGCACTTCCTGCAGCACACCGGCGTCTTCACCCTCTTGTTGCCGGCGTTAGAGCAGTTCTTGCAGTACTTCCTCGACGCGGTGGCATCTTCCCCATAATACACGGGCATGCATGTGAGCGGCGGGGGGGATGGTGGCGCTGCTGCTGCTGCTTCTGCTGCTGGGACTCCAGCGAACTCCAACATGTCTGCAGCCAGCTGCTCCCTGAAGGACTTCTGGCTGTGTGGCCTCGTCCCGCTGGGGTCCTTCCTCATCTTGATCAGCTCCTTGTGGAGAAGGAAGCTGTTCACCACTGCAATGTCCATGAAATGGTAAAAGTAAGTCTTGTACCATTTCATGGTTTTGTGGTGAACGCTGTAGTTCCCGATCAAAGTGTCGGACACATCCACGCCGCCCATGCTCCGGCTGTAGTCCAGCATCGCGTCAGGAACGGGAACAGTCTTCGTCTGCCACACACCCGCCTGCTTCACTTTCCGCTGGACCGTCTGACCGCTGAAGGCCTCGTGCACGGTGGAGCACACGGACACTTCACGGGTGTCCATCCACTTCACGAACAGGAGCTTGCCTCTCCGTATCCACCGCAAATCTCCCCGTTCTGCGTTTTTCGGAAGGTCGTTCAACTCCGCCCGTGGAAACTCCATCTTATTCTTTCTAATGGTCCCGCAACAGCCAATGTTCTTAGTGGACAACTCCTCAAAGAGGGCGGGGCTGGTGTAGAAGCTGTCCACAAAGAGTGTGTAGCCCTGACCGAGCAGCGGGAGAGGCAGCAGGTCCATCACGGAGGAGTAGCTGAGTCCAGGGCCGGTGGTGGACTCGCTCTTCCCCGTGTGCACAAAGAAGTTCCAGGTGTATGCCGTGGAGGAGTCCGCCAGCACAAACAGTTTGTACCCCCACTTTATGGGCTTGTCCTTCGCGTACTGCTTCTTGCTGATGCGGGCCTTGGAGGCCACCATCCTCTCATCGATGGAAATGTTCCGATAGGGCTGGAAGTGGGCTTTGCAGGCAGCAACGATGTCCGTGTAAAGGGGCTTGATCTTGAAGAGTCGGTCGTACTCGGCGGTGTTACTCTTGCGCTCGTTTTCCTTGTCTTCCTCAGGGTCGCTCATGTGCAGCGACCACAAGATGGCCTCAAAGCGAGCCCGGGACATTCTGTCAGCGGGGAACTGGAAGTTGTACGGCCATTTCCTCCTCCAGTAGTCCGATCTGTGGTGAACGTGGACGAGGCCGGAGAAAATGATGATGGCCAGGAAGACATAGAAGTCCCTCACAGTCAGCACTTTCCAAACGTACTTCTTCCCCGCCTGCGACCTCTTCAGGGCGTTTGCATTGGTGTTGTCCACGAGCCTCTGGACCACGGAGGAGCTGAAGAACATTCTGAAGAGGGAGAGGGGCGACCACGCTGTGAGGGGGTCTAACGCGGGGCCGGGGACCCTGGCTGGCATGAACCCGCGTGGCTCTGGTCTTTGGTCTTTGTCCTCTCTGGTGTGCCACCTGAGGTCTTCCTCTGTCGATCTGGAAGAGGGAGACCCACCTCTGGGGGACCCACCTTCGGGAGACCCACCTCTGGGGGACCCACCTTCGGGAGACCCACCTCTGGGGGACCCACCTTCGGGAGACCCATCTCGGGGAGACCCACCTCCGCTTCGGGTGGACTCACCTTCGGGAGACCCACCTCGGGGAGACCCGCCTTCGGGGGACCCGCCTTCGGGAGACCCGCCTTCGGGGGACCCGCCTTCGGGAGACCCACCTTCGGGAGACCCGCCTCGGCCACGCTTCCTGGGCGCGGCTGATTTATACGACGCTTTTCCTTTTCTTTTGTGCTGCGTCTCTTTGGGTGACTCGGAATCAGATGAAGAAGATGAGGGCTGAGGAGGGGTCCGAGTGGATGGTCTCAGCCGAGTGGAAGCAGGCGATGAGGGCTGAGGAGGGGTCCGAGTGGATGGTCTCAGCCGAGTGGAAGCAGGCGATGAGGGCTGAGGAGGGGTCCGAGTGGATGGTCTCAGCCGAGTGGAAGCAGGCGATGAGGGCTGAGGAGGGGTACGAGTGGATGGTCTCAGCCGAGTGGAAGCAGGCGATGAGGGCTGAGGAGGGGTACGAGTGGATGGTCTCAGCCGAGTGGAAGCAGGCGATGAGGGCTGAGGAGGGGTACGAGTGGATGGTCTCAGCCGAGTGGAAGCAGGCGATGAGGGCTGAGGAGGGGTACGAGTGGATGGTCTCAGCCGAGTGGAAGCAGGCGATGAGGGCTGAGGAGGGGTACGAGTGGATGGTCTCAGCCGAGTGGAAGCAGGCGATGAGGGCTGAGGAGGTGAGGGTGGAGCAGAAGGCTCGTAATCTTCATCACTGTGAAAACAAATGTGGAGAAAAACCAAATGGATGAATTCACTGGCCGATACTTTTGAAAATATAACTCCAAACAGACAAGTAACACTATATGGATGCTGAGGTGAATAAGCCCTGTGCTGGGGAAGCCAGCATGCCTTCCAGTAGCCGCGTTCACACTGCGGTACTTTTCCCACAAAGGTTCATGCGAACTTATTTCATGATCGCGTTCACACCAAAAAGAGCCGGTACTAAAAGTAGTTCATGCGAACCTTTTTACCCCCTCGAAAGTCCCTGCTAGAGAGCAGGGACTTTCGAGCGGCTCTTTTGTGAGAAAAGAGCTATATGACTGATTGGCTGGACGAATTGCAAACCACGCCCCGTAAAACTCCCAAAAAGTTTTGTGAAGCCGCCATTTTATTATCCTCGCATTAGCATTATTAGCATTAGCATTATTAGCATTAGCCCAGCGCAGAAACGCAGAGAGACTAACTTATGGCAACACAAAATAAAACATGGGAGCGGTGGAGATGAGGAGGTGTCGGCGTTCTGGCGATTTACTCGGAAGGCTTCAGTAGAAGCTGCTGGGACTCCCAGCAGCTTCTACTGAAGCCTTCCCCAACTCCGGGGACTTCCGGCCGGGGACTTTGGGCGGCAGTATACGCCGTGAAGTGGTTTGCGGCCTGCCAGTAAACCCAAAGCAGAAGAAGAAGAAGAAGTGACGTCAGCGGCTTCATTTGACCAATCCTCCCCCAGGGACTTATTCCGGTGAGAACGTGATCTGTGCTTAGTTCATGAGAACTAAAGAGTTCGCATGAACTAAGTTCGCATGAACCTTTGTGGGAAAAGTACCGCAGTGTGAACGCGGCTCTTGTGAGCGAGTGACTAAACTCACTGCAGGAGAGATGGATGATGTCACACCGAGTGATGGATGAAAAGAGATCACATACCTTTCCGATGGAGGAAGAACGTAATCAGAGTCACTGCTGTCCGGGTGTAGTTCTGGCTGCAGCAGGTCCTCGTCGTCCGACTCGGAGTCGACCGGTAAAATAGCTGCCCCGCTGTCTTCAGCCAGAATGGCCAGTACCTCCTCAGTGGAACAAGTCTTTTTCCTGCCTGCCATTGTTGCAATTGGCTTATTTGGCAGAGTGGCAAGAGAAGAGAAATAAACAATTCCTAAATGCAAAGAAACCACCGCTCTTGAAACCTGCTGTGCGTTCTGACGCGCCAGCTGCCAGGCAGACCTGTACGCTACGCGGACCCTATCTCTGGAACCCATTGGTCGAACTGGGTGATTGACACCTCTTTGCAACACTGAGCATTACACTCTGCTTAGTAGCAATAAAGGTCACGATGGATTATCAGGAGTCATTTCAAAGAGACACAGAGACATTGGATTAACCTTCAGCAGCGTGTTATGCCCTTCAACACAACTTCTGATCCCCAAACAGCAAAGGTAAGACATAGTCATAGTTATTCTCTTTTTAGTCCGATCGGGACTTGAACCGGCGACCCTCGGTTCCAAGACCAGGTCCGTACAGGCCGAGTCCCTACAGGCCGAGTCCCTACAGACAGAGTCCCTACAGACTGAGTCCCTACTGACTGAGTCCCTACAGACTGAGTCCCTACAGACTGAGTCCCTACTGACTGAGTCCCTACAGACTAAGTTCCTACTGACTGAGTCCCTAGAGACAGAGTCCCTAGAGACAGAGTCCCTACAGACAGAGTCCCTAGAGACAGAGTCCCTACAGACAGAGTCCCTACAGACAGAGTCCCTACAGACAGAGTCCCTACAGACTGAGTCCCTACAGGCTGAGTCCCTACTGACTGAGTCCCTACTGACTGAGTCCCTACAGGCTGAGTCCCTACAGGCTGAGTCCCTACAGACAGAGTCCCTACAGACTGAGTCCCTACAGACTGAGTCCCTACAGACTGAGTCCCTACAGACAGAGTCCCTACAGATTGAGTCCCTACAGACAGAGTCCCTACAGACAGAGTCCCTACAGACTGAGTCCCTACAGGCTGAGTCCCTACAGACTGAGTCCCTACTGACTGAGTCCCTACAGACTGAGTCCCTACAGACAGAGTCCCTACAGACAGAGTCCCTACAGACAGAGTCCCTACAGATTGAGTCCCTACAGGCTGAGTCCCTACAGACTGAGTCCCTACAGACTAAGTTCCTACTGACTGAGTCCCTACTGACTGAGTCCCTACAGGCTGAGTCCCTAGTGACAGAGTCCCTAGAGACAGAGTTCCTACAGACAGAGTCCCTACAGACTGAGTCCCTACTGACTGAGTCCCTACTGACTGAGTCCCTACAGACAGAGTCCCTACTGACTGAGTCCCTACAGACTGAGTCCCTACTGACTGAGTCCCTACAGACTGAGTCCCTACAGGCTGAGTCCCTAGAGACAGAGTCCCTACAGACAGAGTCCCTACTGACTGAGTCCCTACAGGCTGAGTCCCTACAGACAGAATCCCTACAGACAGAGTCCCTACAGACAGAGTCCCTACAGACAGAGTCCCTACTGACTGAGTCCCTACAGGCAGAGTCCCTACAGACAGTCCCTACAGACTGAGTCCCTACAGACTGAGTCCCTACAGACTAAGTTCCTACTGACTGAGTCCCTACAGGCTGAGTCCCTAGAGACTAAGTCCCTACTGACTGAGTCCCTACAGGCTGAGTCCCTACTGACTGAGTCCCTACAGGCTGAGTCCTTACAGGCTGAGTCCCTACAGGCTGAGTCCCTAGAGACAGAGTCCCTACAGGCTGAGTCCCTAGAGACTAAGTCCCTACAGGCTGAGTCCTTACAGGCTGAGTCCCTACAGACTGAGTCCCTACAGGCTGAGTCCCTACTGACTGAGTTCCTACAGACTAAGTTCCTACAGGCTGAGTCCCTACAGACTGAGTCCCTACAGACTGAGTCCCTAGAGACAGAGTTCCTACTGACTGAGTCCCTACAGACTAAGTTCCTACAGGCTGAGTCCCTACAGACTGAGTGCCTACAGGCTGAGTCCCTACAGACAGAGTCCCTACAGACAGAGTCCCTACAGACTGAGTGCCTACAGGCTGAGTCCCTACAGGCTGAGTGCCTACAGGCTGAGTCCCTACAGACCGAGTCCCTACAGACAGAGTCCCTACTGACTGAGTCCCTACAGGGACTCACCCTACAGGGACTCACCCTACAGGCTGAGTCCCTACAGGGTGAGACCCTACAGGGTGAGTCCCTACTGACTGAGACCCTACAGGGTGAGTCCCTACACACAGTATAACAGAGAGGGTGTGTTTGTTTCGCTCACCTGTGTGGTGAGGAGGATGGGGGAGCCGTGGTGACTCCCTGCTGGGAGGAGGAACGTCCCCCCCGCCGTCTGCGTCAGGATGAGGGGGGGCTGAGACATCAGGGGGGGGGCCGAGGTGGAGGGAAGGGAGGAGGAGGGAAGGGAGGAGGTGAGGAGCAGGGAGGAGGAGGGGGGAAGGGAGGAGGGGAGGGAGGAGGAGGGAGAAAGGGAGGAGGAGGGGAGGGAGGAGGGAGGAAGGGAGGAGGAGACGAGCTGCAGGAGAGGAGACCCTGAGGAGAGGAAACTAAGAGTTAGCAACGAGCTAACGTTCATCTGCAGGCTATTACTGCTAACACACACACACACACACACACAGTTACCTGTCGGGGGGGGGGCAGGTGGAGTGGGCTTGGGGGGGGGCGGGGTCTCCGCGGCTGGGACAGGAGACACAAATTCGTCCTCTACGGAAAAACAGACAGGTATTAATCAAACACACCCGCCACTAAACACGAGGTCAACAACAACAAATGATGAAGAGTGTGATGATGAAGATCAGTTATTGTCTGTTTTCTCACCTGGTTGACAGTACTCCTCCTCTTCGTCTTCATCATCTTCATCCACCTGTTGCCATGGCTCCAGCTCCTCCTCCACACACTCCATTAACAGCTCCGTGTCCATGTTGCTATGGAAACATTTCAAAATAAACTTTATTGACAAGTTTCTCTTAGACAGGGGAGGAACCTAGAGACCCTGACCCTGGAGACCCTGAACCTAGATACCCTGACCCTGGAGACCCTGACCCTGGAGACCCTGAACCTAGAGACCCTGACCCTGGAGACCCTGAACCTAGAGACCCTGACCCTGGAGACCCTGAACCTAAATACCCTGAACCTAGAGACCCTGACCCTGGAGACCCTGAACCTAGATACCCTGACCCTGGAGACCCTGAAGACCCTGAACCTAGATACCGTGACCCTGGAGACCCTGAACCTAGATACCCTGACCCTGGAGACCCTGAACCTAGAGACCCTGAACCTGGAGACCCTGAACCTAGATACCCTGACCCTGGAGACCCTGAACCTAGATACCCTGACCCTGGAGACCCTGAACCTAGAGACCCTGAACCTGGAGACCCTGAACCTAGATACCCTGACCCTGGAGACCCTGAACCTAGATACCCTGACCCTGGAGACCCTGAACCTAGAGATCCTGAACCTATATACCCTGACCCTGGAGACCCTGACCCTGGAGACCCTGAACCTAGAGACCCTGAACCTGGAGACCCTGACCCTGGAGACCCTGAACCTAGAGACCCTGAACCTAGAGACCCTGACCCTGGAGACCCTGAACCTAGAGACCCTGACCCTGGAGACCCTGAACCTAGAGACCCTGAACCTGGAGACCCTGACCCTGGAGAACCTGACCCTGGAGACCCTGAACCTAGAGACCCTGACCCTGGAGACCCTGAACCTAGAGACCCTGAACCTAGATACCCTGACCCTGGAGACCCTGAACCTGGAGACCCTGACCCTGGAGACCCTGAACCTAGAGACCCTGAACCTGGAGACCCTGACCCTGGAGACCCTGAACCTGGAGACCCTGAACCTAGAGACCCTGACAGTACCCTGAACCTAGAGACCCTGACCCTGGAGACCCTGAACCTGGAGACCCTGACAGTACCCTGAACCTGGAGACCCTGACCCTAGAGACCCTGACAGTACCCTGAACCTGGAGACCCTGAACCTGGAGACCCTGACAGTACCCTGAACCTGGAGACCCTGACAGTACCCTGAACCTGGAGACCCTGAACCTGGAGACCCTGACCCTAGAGACCCTGAACCTGGAGACCCTGACAGTACCCTGAACCTAGAGACCCTGACCCTGGAGACCCTGAACCTGGAGACCCTGACAGTACCCTGAACCTGGAGACCCTGAACCTGGAGACCCTGACAGTACCCTGAACCTGGAGACCCTGAACCTGGAGACCCTGACAGTACCCTGAACCTGGAGACCCTGACCCTAGAGACCCTGACAGTACCCTGAACCTGGAGACCCTGAACCTGGAGACCCTGACAGTACCCTGAACCTGGAGACCCTAGAGACCCTGACCCTGGAGAACCTGACCCTGGAGACCCTGAACCTAGAGACCCTGACCCTGGAGACCCTGAACCTGGAGACCCTGACCCTGGAGACCCTGAACCTAGAGACCCTGAACCTAGAGACCCTGAACCTAGAGACCCTGACCCTGGAGACCCTGAACCTGGAGACCCTGAACCTGGAGACCCTGAACCTGGAGACCCTGAACCTGGAGACCCTGACAGTACCCTGAACCTAGAGACCCTGACCCTGGAGACCCTGAACCTGGAGACCCTGACAGTACCCTGAACCTGGAGACCCTGAACCTGGAGACCCTGACAGTACCCTGAACCTGGAGACCCTGACAGTACCCTGACCCTGGAGACCCTGAACCTGGAGACCCTGAACCTAGAGACCCTGACAGTACCCTGAACCTAGAGACCCTGACCCTGGAGACCCTGAACCTGGAGACCCTGACAGTACCCTGACCCTGGAGACCCTGAACCTGGAGACCCTGACAGTACCCTGAACCTGGAGACCCTGAACCTGGAGACCCTGACAGTACCCTGAACCTGGAGACCCTGAACCTGGAGACCCTGACAGTACCCTGAACCTGGAGACCCTGACCCTAGAGACCCTGACAGTACCCTGAACCTGGAGACCCTGAACCTGGAGACCCTGACAGTACCCTGAACCTGGAGACCCTGAACCTGGAGACCCTGACCCTAGAGACCCTGAACCTGGAGACCCTGACAGTACCCTGAACCTAGAGACCCTGACCCTGGAGACCCTGAACCTGGAGACCCTGACCCTAGAGACCCTGACAGTACCCTGAACCTGGAGACCCTGACAGTACCCTGAACCTGGAGACCCTGAACCTGGAGACCCTGACAGTACCCTGAACCTGGAGACCCTGACCCTGGAGACCCTGACAGTACCCTGAACCTGGAGACCCTGACCCTAGAGACCCTGAACCTGGAGACCCTGACAGTACCCTGAACCTAGAGACCCTGACCCTGGAGACCCTGACAGTACCCTGAACCTGGAGACCCTGAACCTGGAGACCCTGACAGTACCCTGAACCTAGAGACCCTGACCCTGGAGACCCTGAACCTGGAGACCCTGACCCTAGAGACCCTGACCCTAGCGACCCTGAAGACCCTGACAGTACCCTGTGTTCAGAGGACATCTCTGAGACGTTGAGAACATGTTATGTGAGGACCAATGAAAACATGTCCACCATGAAGTCCTAAAGCAGACCAGATCCACCAGATCCACTTCAGCCACAAGGCGCTGCTCGCCACTGGCCACAGAGAACACACTAGAAGGTACATATCAACGTGTTCACATCAAGGTGTGCATTTCAATTAACTTGTTAAATATATTTAGAGAAGTGAGTTCAGGTTCAAGTAAAAACAGATACTAGATAGATACTAGTGTAGATGGATACTATAGATACTAGTGTAGATACTAGTGTAGATACTAGTGTAGATAGATACTAGTGTAGATACTAGTGTAGATAGATACTAGTGTAGATACTAGTGTATATACTAGTGTAGATAGATACTAGTGTAGATAGTAGTGTAGATAGATACTAGTGTAGATACTAGTGTAGATAGATACTAGTGTAGATACTAGTGTAGATAGATACTAGTGTAGATACTAGTGTAGATACTAGTGTAGATAGATACTAGTGTAGATACTAGTGTAGATACTAGTGTAGATAGATACTAGTGTAGATACTAGTGTATATACTAGTGTAGATAGATACTAGTGTAGATAGTAGTGTAGATGGATACTAGTGTAGATACTAGTGTAGATACTAGTGTAGATAGATACTAGTGTAGATACTAGTGTATATACTAGTGTAGATAGATACTAGTGTAGATACTAGTGTAGATACTAGTGTAGATAGATACTAGTGTAGATACTAGTGTAGATAGATACTAGTGTAGATAGTAGTGTAGATACTAGTGTATATACTAGTGTAGATAGATACTAGTGTATATACTAGTGTAGATAGATACTAGTGTAGATAGATACTAGTGTAGATACTAGTGTAGATAGATACTAGTGTAGATACTAGTGTATATACTAGTGTAGATACTAGTGTAGATACTAGTGTAGATACTAGTGTAGATAGATACTAGTGTAGATACTAGTGTAGATAGTAGTGTAGATGGATACTAGTGTAGATACTAGTGTAGATACTAGTGTAGATAGATACTAGTGTAGATACTAGTGTAGATACTAGTGTAGATACTAGTGTAGATACTAGTGTAGATAGATACTAGTGTAGATACTAGTGTAGATAGTAGTGTAGATGGATACTAGTGTAGATAGATACTAGTGTAGATGGATACTAGTGTAGATAGTAGTGTAGATGGATACTAGTGTAGATAGATACTAGTGTAGATGGATACTAGTGTAGATAGTAGTGTAGATGGATACTAGTGTAGATAGTAGTGTAGATGGATACTAGTGTAGATGGATAGTAGTACCGGGTGCAGAGTGAACCCTCGCTGCAGCCCGGAGGCTACAGGCTAGCAGGAGACATGTTAGTGTGTCTCTTTGTTTTGTTCCGTTACAACGACCTGTGGGAATGCTTTGACGATGCCATGTGGTATACACGATATATATAATATATACACAAGATACACGTGGTCGTGCCAATAACGCCCCATTGTATTGTAAACAGAGGGGCTAACCCGAGCTGTAAACCGAGCGCTCCCTCGGCGTGTGTGCGGGACCCGGACCTGAGGAGGACCCGGACCTGAGGAGAACCGGGCCGTGCTGGTCTTACTAATCTTAATGCATTGCTATCTTAATTAATTGCTATCTTAATACATGTCTTACTTGATGTGTTTCTTACCTGCTGCTCCGGGTTCTGGCTCTTCTTCGGGCGCGCTCCGGTTGAGTAGGCGAGGGGCGGGACTTCCGCCTTCCGGTGATTGGCCCGCAGATATCTGAGGTCACTTTCCTCTCTGACAGCGCGGCCTCTGATTGGTCGGTGATATGTTCCTTCCTGCTGCGGGTTTTCAGTGTTTAAAGCGCCGGTTTAAAGCATGGATGTATAATAAGAAGGTTTAAAGGGGCTCCCGTTCCCTCACGGTGCAATGACTAACAAACACAACAAACTAACTCTAGGGAGGCCGCGAGGCGCCTTCAACAAGCCGCATGGCGCATGACGCTCGGCGCAGGCCGCCATCTTAATTTTGTTGTTCTGCTGTGGGGGGTGGGCGTGTCTTCGGAGTGACGTCACGAGTTGACGCTTTAACAAACAAAAGAAATGTCGAAATATTTACAAATATCTGATTTCTGCTGTTGTTGTTGTTCTGTTGCTGCTGACTAAATAACTAATGTGAAGGTAATGACATTCAAACATTGGTCATTTTACAAACCGAAAGCCTCACTGCCCTCACTCTCTATGAATGAACCGACGCCTTGCAAAACGATCCGAATCAGTTCTACTGTAGATTTGAAGACAAAGAGTTCCCAACAGCTTCAGTCTCGCACCTCCACGTCCCCCTCCCCTTCAGACCCATTTACACAGGAACGCAAACGAACCGAATTCGATTTTAAAAAGTCTTCCGTTCACACGCATTCGCTCAATTAAACGCGTCCGTCCACACGAGACCGCTCGACCCGCTGGAAACGCTGAAGTACATATGCCGGGCCTGTAAGTGGCGCTGTACTTCCTCACGAGACCGCTCGAAAGCGCTGGAGACGCTGTAGTACATATGCCTGGCCTGTAATGGCCACTACAGGGCCTCGCTCGGTATGGCTAGGCCTCGTTAGGCCTTGTTAGGACT
>NW_027262011.1:0-49708 GCF_902827115.2 Pseudochaenichthys georgianus | reverse complement strand
CTGTTGATAACACTATACTGGTCGAAGGCAAGAGGTCATTAATTTTGTTTCTAAGAGTAACAATTTTATCGTTAAAAAAGCACATAAAATCATTACTACTGAGTGCTAAGGGAATAGAAGGCTCAATCGAGCTGTGGCTCTCTGTCAGCCTGGCTACAGTGCTGAAAAGAAATCTTGCATTATTCTTATTCTCATCTATTAATGAAGAGTAGTAGGCTGCTCTCGCTTTACGCAGTGCTTTCTTATATTCATTGAGAGTAATATGCCAAATTAAACGAGATTCTTCAAGTTTAGTGGAACGCCATATCCTTTCAAGTTGTCTAGACTTTTGCTTTATTTTGCGGGTTTCGGCATTATGCCATGGAGCTAATCTATGTTGTTTTATTTTCTTCTTTTTCAAAGGAGCAACAGAGTCTAATTTTATTCGCAGCGCATCTATAGCACTATCAACAACATGATCAATTTGGGGTGGTGTACATTTTGTATAAGTTTCCTCCCCTACATGCAGACATGCTATCGAGTTAAGTATTGGTTGAATCTCTTCCTTAAATGTGGCTATAGCACTAACAGATAGGTTTCTGCTGCAAGAGCTTTTGACTAATGCTTTGTAGTCTAGTAACAGTACTTCAAAAGTTACTAAGAAATGGTCGGATAAAGCAGGATTATGCGGTTCGACTAATAGTTGCTCAATTTCAATACCATAAGTCAGAACAAGGTCGAGAGTGTGATTATAACAGTGGGTTGGTTTATTTACACTCTGACAGAAACCAACAGAATCTAATATAGAGTTAAATGCAACAGTAAGGCTATTTTTATCATCGTCAACATGAATATTAAAGTCACCTACGATAATTACTTTGTCTGTTTTAAGAACCAAAGTTGATAAAAACTCAGAGAATTCTGATAAGAATTCTGAATAAGGACCTGGTGCACGATACACTGTAACAAATAAGATTGGCTGCAAAGTTTTCCAGGTCGGATGCGTAAGACTAAAAACGAGGCTTTCAAAAGAGGTATAATTACATTTTGGTTTAGTATTGATAAGTAAACTTGAGTCAAAGATTGCTGCAACTCCACCTCCTCGGCCCGTGCCTCGAGCAATATGAGTGTTGACATGGCTGGGTGGAGTGGCCTCATTTATGCTGACATATTCTTCATGTCTCAACCAAGTTTCAGTGAGACAGCATATATCAATATTATAATCTGATATTAAATCATTTACCAATATTGCTTTAGATGCTAGAGATCTTATGTTTAAGAGACCACATTTAATCTTCCTGTTTTGTTGCACTGTAGTAGTTGTTACATTTACTTTTATTAGGTTATTATGTATGACACCTCTATTAGGTTTTACCTTAAATTGTCCTTGGGCAGACACACACACCGCTAATATTGGGTATTTTATTGGGTTCGGGATTCCTATGGGTGACTGCCTAGGAGAGAGCGCAGAGAAGCGTGTAAGACTGCAACTCTGCCTCCTGGTCTCAACTCCAGTTTGTCATGGATTACGTCCACAAAGCCCTGAAATGTTTGCCGAAATGAGATCTGCACCTTTCAAAGTAGGGTGAATGCCGTCTCTCTTAATCAGACCAGGTTTTCCCCAGAAGGCTGTCCAATTATTTACGAAGCCCACATTGTTTGCTGGGCACCACCAAGACAACCAGCGCTGAAATGATGACATGCGGCTATACATGTCATCATTGATCAGATTGGGGAGGGGACCAGAGAAGATTACGGTGTCCGACATTGTTTTAGCATAACTACACACCGACTCCACATTAAGTTTGGTGCATTCTGATTGGCGTAAACGAACATCATTACCACCGACGTGAATAACAATCCTACTGTATTTACGTTTATCTTTAGCCAGCAGTTTAAGATGCGCCTCAACGTCGCCCGCTCTGGCCCCCGGAATGCATGTGACTGTGGAGGCTTCGGTCTCTAAATTCACGTGTCTCATAATAGAGCTACCAATAACCAGAGTTGGCTTCTCAGCGGGTGTCTCGCTGAGTGGGGAATATCTGTTAGATACGTGAACGGGTTGGTGGGGACCTGCGGGTTTCGCGTTATGCCCCTTCTGAACAGTCACCCAGCCTCCCTGCTGCTCGGGAGTTGCCGGGGGATGGCTAAGAGGAGCTACATTTTGCCGGTCCGCACATGCTAACATGGGCTTTACTTTAGCTGAGTTACTTTCTAAGATGCGGAGCCGGGCTTCTATGGCTATGATTCCCGCCTCCAACCTAACAACTATACTACATTTAACACATGTATCCTTACCAGTAAGGGAGGCCGGGAAGTAACCAAACATGAGACAGGAAGAGCAGGAAATAGCACCAGAAGGTGGGGAAAGACCCATGGCTAGCTATCAAGCTAAAGTAGCTACCGTTAGCAAACCCGAAAAGAGTGTAGGCAACTGTGGAGTTACAGTCGCTAAGAGAAGGAGAGTTGTGAGTGCTTAAGCTGTAGTAACGTGTGATTACAACGTCAGGCAGTTGCCATGATCAAGAGTTTTAAAACGATCGATTAAGTTTAAGTTAATAAGCTATCAGCAACAGAACAGGCACACGGGATACCCGGAGATGACAACAACAACAACAACAACAACAACAACAACCGGAAGTTACAACGTGCAACGTGCTCACCGCAATAGGTTCCTCCTTCCGTACACAGACACAGATGGTGAAGTGAAGCACTCAATGAATGGGGTCCAGCCGCTGCTCTCGCAGCAGCAGTCCTCTGCCCAAGCTGCCTCGAACTCTGCTCGGTTTAAAACACCGAAGACGCAGAGGTCGCAGCCCGCCCGAGTCCCCAGCCCAGGCTGGAGACAAGGGCAAGTTGGCCGAGAAAATCTCAGGTTCCGGCTGCAGCTCAGGCTCAGCCAACCCAGAATTTCGGCCAGCAGTCGAGGAAGAAGAAGCGAGCGGCGTGACAGCCCCTCCTTCTCCCCTCCGTGAATGTGTTCCCGCCGCCTCGAGAGATGCCTAAACACCATCCTCAAGTCCGCACACATGTCACACGTTGATTGATTCCTCTGTCATAAAACATTTGCCGCTGACGCATCCAGGCTTCAGGCCGAGGGCGCAGCTCAAAAAAATGAAAAGAAAATCAATAAAACCAATAAACAGCCCGCCAATTTTTTCTCAAAACAGTTATACTTTATCTGTTTTCACAAGCTCAGAGAGAGTCAACCCATATTCTGGAGAGAGAGGTTCTCTCTCTCCTAGAAAGAAGGGTTTTATCTATAATGCCCACCGAGCAGAGTCAGATTACGCAGACAAATGTCCTCGTAAAGCACCCGCTCAACATAGGGCTCATAATAAAACTAAACCCCGCGCGCCACGGCGTGCGGAGAGTATTGGTTATTATGTAATACGTAGTGGCACTACACCCAACTTTTCTAGTGCGGGACGCGCCTACGGGTGCTGTCCTTTCACGGAAAGTGGTCACCACGGACGCAGGTCAGACAGGCTGATAGGGTATTTACGAAGGTCGCCCGGTGAGAGGTCTCTAGAGCAGAGACCTCCAGCGGGCGCACGTAAATTACCCAGAGCTTTTAGCGGTGTTCCCCACCCTAAAACGCTTCCTGCCTTCTGTCAGAGGACACCATGTCCTTGTGAGGACAGACAACACGATATCGCGTATGAACCGCCAAGGGAGGTTGCGTTGTCTCCAGTCACACACACTGGCACACAAACTGATCCCTTGGAGCGACAGACGTCTCCTCCGACACAGGTACCGGGAGTTATGCACCTCGGGACAGAATTACTGTCCAGAGGTGCACCACTCTATGCAGACTGGACTCCTCATCCAAGGATCATGAGTCCGCTGTGGGTGCGTTACGGCGGAGCCGCGTTAAATCTGTTCGCAAAAAGAAAAAATGCTCAATGACAGCTGTTCTCTTTAATGCACGATTTAAACGCACTGTTAGGCGGGGACGCACTCGTACACGATTGACCTCCGGGTCCTCTGTACGCGTTCCCACCCCTGGCTCTGTTACCCCCAACTCTGGCCAGAGTGAAGGAGCAACGCCACACACTTACTCTGATGTTTCCACCCTAGCCCGCAACGTACGGGCTGGCGGAGATATATCAGCTGTTGTGCGGGCAGCCATGGCAGCCCCCACCACGCAGGGACAGATTGTCTCAGGCGGGGGGGGGGGGGGCGATCCTTCACCCACGCCCAGAGCGCGGGGCACTATGGGCCTGACCCGTGAGTGGTGCAATCTGAATACAGTGGGACTCCCTCAGAAGGTGATAAACACTATTCAGAGTGCGAGAGCTTCCTCCACCAGGTCTCTTTACGACTGTAAGTGGAGGGTGTTTGAGGAGTGGTGCCTTCAAGAAGGACCCATCTCTTTTCAATGTCCTGTCGGGGTGATTTTATCATTCCTACAGGACTTGATCGATAAACACAGAGCTTTCTCCGCGATCAAGGTGTACCTGGCTGCTATTGCTGCATGCCATGTGGGCTTTGGGGGTAAGACGGCTAGCCAACATCCTTTGGTTTGCCGTTTTATGAAGGGAGCTCGCAGGCTCCTCCCTGTCTCCAGGTCGCTGGTGCCCTTATGGGACCTGGCAGTGGTTTTAAATGGGCTCAGAATGACCCCATTTGAAACCCTGGAAGGAGCTGACATGAAACATCTGTCACTCAAGACAGTGCTGTTACTGGCCCTGGCATCCGCCAAGCGGGTCAGCGATATCCATGCACTGTCTGTACATCCCTCATGCACTCAGTTCGCCCCAGGGCAAACGAGAGTGTTGTTGAAGCCCAACCCTGCCTTTACACCAAAGGTGGTTGGTTCGTGTACCCCAATTGACATTGAGGCATTTCCTCCGCAGCTGGTTTCCTCCGGGGAGCAGCAGCAGGATCTGTTGTGTCCAGTCCGGGCTTTACACACATATATGGACAGATCAAAAGAGCTTCGTCTTAATGACCAACTCTTCGTGTCCTGGGCTAACCCTCACAAGGGCAAGCCTGTTACTAAGCAACGGCTCTCCCACTGGATTGTGGAGGCAATTGTTTTGGCCTATACGAGTCAGAATTTGCAAGCACCTTCGGGTCTGCGGGCTCACTCGACTCGGGGCCTGGCTACATCCTGGGCTTTGTTCAAGGGTGTTTCCATCCAAGACATCTGTGCAGCGGCGAGCTGGTCCTCGCCGCTCACTTTTGTCCGCTTTTACAGGCTGGACGTCTCTGCTCCAAGCGTGGCCCGAGCAGTGCTGGGCACCTTGTTGAGTCGGGACTCCACCTGTTAAATTCTGGTTGATCGGTGATTTTCGAGATAAGCTCGTCTGGCAATACAGGAGCTACAATATCCCATAGTGAGACATCGAACGGAGTGTTATGAATGAGAACTATAGGTTACTTACATAACCCCAGTAACATGAAGTGAGATGTCTCACCAGACGGCCCTCCTTGCTATGGTGAAGTGAGAAGAGGTGCTTATTTTTTAATGACGCATGCGTTGTGGCGCAAGCTACTTATAGGGGGTGATTTCCCCTGACGCTGACGTCAAGATCACCAGCCAATCAGGATTGACGTAATGAGATTGATGCTTCTGTTTGCTCCGCGATGAGGCGCATCCCATAGTGAGACAGCTCACTTCATGTTACTCTGAGAACTGGGGTTACGTAAGTAACCTATAGATCGCCTCCCTGTCCAGGTCAGATTTGGAATACTTTACTCTGCAAAAGTCTGAATCTACTATAATGCAATTTTCTTTTATATACAAAACACATACACGTTATTTTAACCACAAATTACAAAGGTTATACTGTAAGCTGTTTTGACATTTTATCTGTGGAGCTGACTAGTATGGATTTTCACAAGCGATAAACACATCGCAATATTTATATTTTACTAGATAAAATGTTAATTTAGAATATCTGTATCTTCCATTTCATTTTCAAATTGTTACATTATATATAAATTGATACTGATTGAACTGATATGTCATATTAACACATTTTCGATGTGAAATGTGTTTTTTTATATGGGGCTGAGCAATCTGTAAACTTCTTTTCTGATATTTGAAATGTAATTCGGACTAGGAATTGTAGATTTAAAAAATCTAATTGTTACATGTTAAAATATAAAGTGCATGTGTATGTGTACAATTGCGTTCCAGATATCTCAAATACAATCCTAGCTATCTGTAATTTCAGTAATTTACTGTTCTAGGCAGTGATGTCAATATTTAATTTAAAACTGCATTTTTAGATGGCTATAAATCTATGAATGATATATATATGTAAAAGTCAAAAAGCAATTGTTTAAATCTGTGTTTACTTTAACTCCACTGATCAAATGCTAAAACGGCTTGCCACAGAAGTAGAGAAAAGCTGCATATTTACTTTCTGGCCATCATCTGCTGGTACTCCAGGCGGATGAGGTACCCGCAGCACAGAGCCTGGGTGGAGGTCACCACCTGCGCCAGCTTCTCATCCCTCATTTCCTCCAGAGCGCCCAGCAGACCAGCTTTGAAAAACACCTGAAATTAAAGGTAAATATTAATCTGCCAAAGCTTATTTAGTCTCTATGATTGAAAAAGTAATGAATGCAAACCTTAGTGTGTCCAAACTTGTACTGAGTGTGGTCCACGTCGATGGAGCCCAGCAGTTTCTCTGCAGATCTTTTGTTATCCATGAACTGTTTCTCTGGAACAGCGCTGGCGTTCAGGATCCTGTATCTGTACCAGGAATAATCAGAAGTCTGAGTATTAGACAGGAAGTCTAAAACTATCAGACGCTTAGAATGTTTAGTTTTTTTAAAGTAAAAATATTGTAGGCAAGTCAACAACTTACACTTCTGTTCCATCTTGTTAAAAACATACTTTGTTTTATTACAGGCTTTTATGAGAATCACTACCTTAATTCTCCAAATTCTTACTTGTAAAACTCATTGTCCCATGTTGTTTATTTTTATTTTGTTCATATTTACTGGTGGCTATTGCTATGAATAAATATGTAAATAGCTTACTATTGTATGCACCATAAAAGTGTATTTAAAAACTTGGCTGACCTTCAGTCATTCTAGGCCAGATTAATATATTCCTAAGGGGTGGCATGAAGAATGTGAAAACTGCTGATTTAAATTCAAAGCTTCATTTACCTCTGCTTAAAATCCCCATAGAGGATTCTGCTTGAAAATCCTTTCCTGCAGATCCGGATTCCCTCCAAGATGCCGTTGCAGCGGAGTTGGTGTATAACCAGCTGGTTTTCCATACCTATGTTGAACAAAATAATTAGTTTTCTTCCCAAAATTGTATATTATATATACAGCGTATGTTATAATGAGCAAATCTAACATACCTGGTGTTTTGGTCTCATTTGGTATCAAACAGCGCACAAAGTGAGGATGAGTGGTTCTCAGATTCGTCATGAGCTTCCCAAGATTCTCCTGGAATAAATTAAAAAGGTAAAACAAATTCCCCACTTTACTGTTTTAAGTTCATATACAAATATGTAAATAATACAAATGCAATACAACGTTTGTACGTTTGTACGTTGATGTACAATAGAATTCAGGAACCATTCAGTTTTTTCAAGACCAATAAATAATGCACAATACAAGAACAGAGGGGAAACCCTACCTCTAAAACCAAACATTATGTTGGAGTAAGAATCTTTAAATAGTATTAACCTCTTTTTGTTATCTTCATTAAATAATTGATATACATGTTAGCTAAACATGTTAGCATCACATGCTAAACATCTAACCCACCCAAACATGCTGGTCATTTTAAAACAGTAAATACTTTCACTTACTTGGGTATTCAGATTGTCCCCAAATTGGAAGATATTGTGAACTCTAACGATAATCCGACTATAGCATCCATTTCCAAATCAGTTGATAGATGGTCAAACCTTCCGATCTCTCTAATGGGTAGAATTCATATTCTCAAGATGAATGTTCTCCCCAAGCTGTTATATTTATTTCAAAACATCCCCCTGCCACCCCCACCAGATTTTTTTCCTAGAATGAAGAAAATGTTTAGTAATTTTATATGGAATAACAGACGCCCCAAGCTCCGTTTATCTCTTTTGTACTTGCCTTATGATAGAGGAGGATTACAGTTCGCTAACATGTTGTGGTACTACTGGGCAGCTCAGCTGAGAACATTGATGTTTTACTACACAGAGGAGAGGCCTCCGGTGTGGAGGGATGTTGAGTCTTGCTCCTTAAAGCTCCCACTTCCTACTTATCTATACTCTGACAACCCTAAAAACCTTAAAAAAACTACAACTAACCCTATAGTTAAAAATATGATTGATGTTTGGCAGGAGGTAAAAACATATATGAACGAACCTTCTTCTCTCTCCGGGTTCAGCCCGATCTGGGGAAATACTCTCTTTGTGCCAGGGAATGCCGATGGAGGTTTTAGACTATGGGCAGAAAAGGGGGTGGGACAGTTAAAAGACTTTAAGAAGTTTTTATCCTTTGAGGAACTTGTCAGTAAACACGAAATTCCTCGTAAACATTTTTTTAAATACTTGCAACTCAGGAGCTTTGTAGGAGCGAACCAGGACCGACTCATGCTGGCCCCTCCTCTGTCCATATTGGAGAAAGTTTGAATTAAAAACCCCTTTGGGAAGGGCATCATATCTGAATTCTACGATCTCCTGCTGGCGTTCTCCTCAGAATCCTCGAACTCTAGACTCAATGCCTGGAAAAATGACTTACAGGAACATCTAACATTGGAACAGTGGAGCACAGCTTGTAAGGCGGCCCAAACACAGACGGGTAATACGCGTCTAAAGCTTCTGCAATACAAGTGGCTAATGAGAGTGTACATTACACCAGAAAAACTGAATAAATGTAACGCTAATATCCCAGACACGTGCACCAGATGTGGGGAAGGAAAAGGCACACTGTTTCATTGTCTATGGTTATGTCCAAGAATAAAGGAATTCTGGGAAGAGGTTAGGGTAACAGTACAGAATATTTTAGCGATCAGCTATGTATGTTCCTACTTGGCCTATATCCGGATGGACATAACATACAACGTTATAAACAAGTTTTTATAGATATATGTTTATTACAAGCAAAAAGAGTGATTGCCTTAACATGGAAAAAGTTGAGCAAACCTAGTATTGCACAGTGGTTTAGGGAACTTTCTTCAATATCTCAATTTCTGAACGAAACTGGGGCAGGATAATGCGATAATTCTATAATATGCTATAATATGGTAAAATGTAAATGACTGTGATATCCTCTGTAGAAATACGGTCCTATTGCTGGAAAACTCGATGATTGCCGATGTATTAGAGTGCCCTTGTGGTATGTAGGGGAGAGTGCGGTAAGTAGTGCCAATTTTTACTTAAAGTGCCTTTAAAGCAAGGGGATTACAGTAATGCCTCCAACTAAAATATGTGGATATAGTTTAGGATGTTGTGCATCCCTGGGAACAATCACTTCGGATCTTAAATAAACTGTTTGAGAAATACAGCTTTAGAAAAAAAAATGGTTTTGTGGCACAACTTGCCCCCGGTGCGGGGTAAGTTGTGCCATTAGAGACAATACACTGGGGTAAATTGTGCCATTGATAATTGAAGTAAAACAGATCATTTTAATCTCACAAACAATAATGCTATATAAAAGCAAGACAAATTCAATACAAAATTATTTATTTAATGTTTATTTAAAGTTTAAACAACATCAAAGGCCACTTTTCTATAATAAGGCCTATGAACACCTAACATCCTACTTGTCCAATGCTGCAGTGAAATATGAACTTCTGTTCCCTTCTGGCTGTACCACCAAGTTTTGTGGTGTGGCCAATTTGCTTAAACAAGGCCTAGCGCCACATGAACACATACTCAGAACAAAATTAAAATTCCAAAATGAGCACCTAATCATCTGCATCTGAATCTCTTCACAGATTCGGCCGACTACTGAACATCCCACTTGTCAATGCTGCAGGGGAATGTGAACTTATACTCCCTTCTGGCTGTACCACCAAGTTGTTGTGGTGTGGGTAGTTTCTTGAGCACATCACCTCTAGGGATGACTCCATCATTCTCTTTAAATGTGAAGATGGGCTTTCCATCAACAGACCTCTTACAACTTTGCTTCAGAAACTTTGCACTGATCTCGTCACCTTCAACATTCTCCACCAATCCAACATAGTTATAGGATTGGGATTTTTTACCTGCAAACTTCACAATGACAAAGTCACCCGCAGACAGATCCTTGTCACCATCATCATCATCACTCTGGACATCTGAACTCTCATAATGAGTGGCATCGCTAAGTGGAATCGGAAAGTCACTCTCTTCTGAGCTACTGGAGAGCACTTTCTTTTTGGGCTTGGTTGGTTTTGACCCTTTCAGAGCCCCCTTCTTATTTCCACTCCTTTTCTTCTTTTCAGCCCGTTCCTTTTCTCTGCTGTGTGTCTTCTCCAGGCCATCTTCTGCCTCATCATTGGTGGTGGAGCTTTCTTCTGGCCTACTGTACACAGCTGTTTTCTTCTTGGTTTTGGTTTGATTTGCAGCTTTCAGAGCCCTTTTCTTCTCTCTTTCATTCTTTTTCTTTTCCTGTTCAGCCTTTTTATCTTCTTTTTCTTTGTGAGCCTTCTCCAACTCCATCTTCTCAGGTGTGTCGGTCACGATTCTTGTTTTCACTTTCTTTCTTACAATTTTTGTTTTTTCTTTCTGTGGCTTTTGGCAAGGGAAGAATGACTTCTGGAGACACATAACCCAAGTGAGCAGAAGAACCAGATTTGTCACTTGATAAGTGCTCGGGATTTGTCAGAGTGGCAGGTGGCTCTCCTGGGTCTGGATCTGCTTCAAGGAAAGGAAAGGAAAGGAACTTTAATGTCATTGAACACAGGGAACAACAAGATTACGTGGTCAGGTGGAGGGTAAGCCTGAGCCATGCCACTATGCGCACCGCCACTATTGGCCTACCAGACTTTTTTTTTAAATACCTGTGACATGTGTTGGCTCATGAGATGGTCCAGGCAGGTGAGCAGCTGCACTGGTGGAGGGCTCTTCCCCAGGCAGGTCAGCAGTGGCACTGGGTTCATCTTCTGGATTTGCCCTGTCTGTCACCAGTGATGGTGCATAGTCTTCTTCCGGGAAGATGTCCCTGTTGAAAGGGTATATGCCTGTTGCTCTGAAACCTGAGGTTATGTTTGTTGGTGACATTGCAGAGAGGAACGCTTGCTTCACAAGTTCCGAGACCTCATAGATCGATACGGTTCGCCCAGGGTGTGATCGCATCCACCCATCCATCGCTCGGTTACAGTAGGTTTTGAGTGGTCCATAGACAGTTTTGTCTAATGGTTGCAAGCGGTGTGAGGTGTGAGGTGGCAGGGTGAGCATAATGACCCCATTCTCTTTAGCAATTGTCACTGACTTGAGTGAGATGTGAGACTCATGGTTGTCCAGAATGAGCAGGACTGGGTGAGCGGTGGAGCAGTTGGTGTGGCGGATGAAGTGCTTCAGGAAGATGAGGAAGGCGTCTTCATTCATCCATCCAGACTTTGTACAATGACCAATGGAACCTGCTGGTGATCCATTGAGGAGGCTGTCCTTGAAGCGGACACGCGGGAAAATGAACATGGGTGGGACTGCATTTCCAGTGGCGTTTACTGCACAGGCCACAGTGACGAGCTCTCCTCTTTCAGCAGATGTTACTGAACCCACTTGTTTCTTCCCTTTCTCTGTGACAACCTGCTTGGGTGTCTGCACTGTCGTCACACCAGTTTCATCCATGTTGTACATCATGTGTGGAGGGAAGCTGTACCTGAAATGAAATGAAATAAAAGGTAGTGCTGATGATCAGAGACGTTTAAAGCAGTTTTAACATACATTGGATGTGGTTGTGTGTGTAAATGTCAACTCTTCTGCCGAGGACAGAAGTCCCTCTAGAGATGCTGTGCCCTCTCGCCAGGCTACCTAGTCAGGGTGTGTGTGTGTGGGTGGGTGTGTGAGAGAGAGAGAGAGAGAGAGAGAGAGAGAGAGAGAGAGAGAGAGAGAGAGAGAGAGAGAGAGAGAGAGAGAGAGAGAGAGAGAGAGAGAGAGAGAGAGAGAGAGAGAGTGTGTGTGTGTGTGTGTGTGTGTGTGTGTGTGTGTGTGTGTGTGTGTGTGTGTGTGTGTGTGTGTGTGTGTGTGTGTGTGTGTGTGTGTGTGTGTGTGTGTGTGTGTGTGTGTGTGTGTGTGTGTGTGTGTGTGTGTGTGTGTGTGTGTGTGTGTGTGTGTGTGTGTGTGTGTGTGTGTGTGTGTGTGTGTGTGAGAAAGAGAGAGGGGGGGGGCTCGGAGTGTTCATGTGATCATATCAGCATGTCAAAGCCAGATGATTATTAAGTTACCTGTCCATCACTTTAGAGAGGTTATCAAAGAACTCCCCCACGTTGTGCTTATTAAAGGCAGTAGCTCTTCCAAGAGAGGTTGCTTCAAGAACGCGGCATGCAAAATGGTAGCGTGCTTTAAAGGCGTTGAACCAATCAGGTCCTAGAAAAGGTTAAAAGTTTATCAGCACATTGCAGTTTACATTCAGATAAGTTGAAGTTATCCGCTCCAAATAACTATCCAATAGCCTATACTTGATCTAACCTGCTTTTTCGTCTCTCGCCCAGCTGGCAGGCATGTCAATGCTATTTCTTTGTGCGAATTCAAAAGCCAGTTCACGGCATTTCATGACACCTATGCCATGAAACATTGCTGCTAGTGTCTTAATATGGTCAGCCAGCTCTT
Organism: Pseudochaenichthys georgianus; assembly: GCF_902827115.2. Taxonomy (NCBI): domain Eukaryota; kingdom Metazoa; phylum Chordata; class Actinopteri; order Perciformes; family Channichthyidae; genus Pseudochaenichthys; species Pseudochaenichthys georgianus. The sequence goes on along the minus strand of NW_027262011.1, from coordinate 37,010 downwards.
TCTCCATGTTCTCATTGAAGACTCGTTTGGCGACTGCTGTTCTTTCATAGCCTGGCTTTGTTACTTCTCCTATTTTTTTCTTATCCATATATCTTTTTATGGTCATCCTGCAGATCTTCATCTCCTTTCCAACCTGACGTATGGTCTTCCCCTGTTGCACCTCTTTCACTGCTCTTTCCAACTCCTGTCTTCCTTTTGTATTTGCGTGGCATGATGGATTTTGGTCTAAAATTAAGAATGTCACATAGTTTTAGTGATCAAATGTAAGAATACAATGTACAATAACAATAAAATACAATAAAGTAATATATAGTAAATAATCATAGGCCCTTTGGCACAAATCACCCCAAGCCCACCATTTTGAAAAAAAATGCATCCCCCAGCTGTTTTGAGCTAGCATCATGCTAACTGTATAGACTCATGGTGTAGCTTAGTAAAGCACTAAAACATGTGTGAACTGTTTTCAAAGTTGTCTAAATTGTTCAAACACAGCAATCAAAAAACCTTGATCATAGAAATGTTACTTTGGAGGGCAAACAATTGTTTTTTGAACTTAAATGTGCTTACCTCTCAAGCCATGTGTCTCCCTTCTTTGCAGGATGATTGAAATGGATGCCTCTTCAAAAATATGTGGTCACATGACCAACTTCTTCTATGGTTTTCTAGATAACAGGGGTGGCACTACTTGCCCCTTGGCACAAATTACCCCACTCTCCCTACATTAGTAGGTTCTAATTTCAGGTCTTATATCAATGACACAGTTGTAATAATACCTTTAAACAATTTACAATTTTAAATTCAGTGGCTACTTGTTCAAAAGTGTTGTCATGACAAGGAACCAAAAGCAAAAATGCAACAATTAAAACATCAAGCAAATAAAATGGCATTTTAACAACATAATATAAAACGCACATTTTCTCTAATAAAAAGTATTTTATGGCTAGCTATTTTTTCCCTCTGTCTGTTGGATAATAACTTTAGTCATGGAAGTACAGTAGTGGAATTGTAAAACGTTATGGCAAAGAGCATCTGACGACAGCCAGAGTTTACGGCCCTGAGTAAGAAAACATCTGCATGATTGGACTGAGCTGTAAATAATGCAGCTAGAATGAGAATAGCTTTTTTCACTACGCTGCAGGCTGTCACTTCTTTCAACACTGACTAATTACACTGTTTGCATGCAGAAGACTTTTTGGTCAAATGAGCTACACTGATGCTAACCAGCCTGTGGGAAATGTCCTTGACAGAGGATAACAGAGCGAGGAGAAAGTCCATTATCGCTATTTTCACAGAAATCAATATTATTACAGGGCCAGATAGATAAGAATAGCCCACATAGGAAATACACATATTCCTTTCTATGGGAAATGACTGCTACATGCCAGGAAAAAGTCCTCCACATAACCCCTGTGTTGTTTTAACACTTCAAATGTAGTATTTGAAGTGTCACTTCAAACTACGGATAAAACAAAAAGGAACATCTTGTGAATTGGTGAACCTTAGTAACACTGATTTATCGATTTTGGTACCTTCATTAAAAAAACATCTTCCAGCATTGAAAGCCTTTATGTCTGTGTCATGCACACTCTGTCTTGTCAACTTCCGTGTTCACAGGAACATCTCTGGGTTTCAGCAACAAAACTATTGATTAGGTAAAGGAAAAGATTGTTACACAATACGTACGAAATGTAAGTAAAGTAGCAGCTTTTTAACGCCTTTGCTTAGCTAACATAGCCCTAAATAAGGCCAAGGTTCACACATGAAAAGAACATCAGTTTTCTGGCTAGACCATCCTCAAGCAGACTTTGTTCATGCTTATACTAATTACCCAACTTCCTCTTTTACTCTCACCATAATGGACACATAGAGCGCCATCGAATGAAATGTAGGCCCCCTGATTATGTTGATCTGTATGACGACTTAGAAGTGAAAATATGTCAACCTTGTTATTTTTGGCTATTGGTTTCCGGTTCAGGTGCTAAGCCAAGCTAAGAGGCTACTGACAATCACTTTATTTTAAATGTCCGATAGAAATGTATCTCATCTGCTGTGACAAAAGCAAACACGTCTATTTCCCAAAATGTTGAGAAATATTCCTTTAATTGATTTGGTATAAAGTCATGCAAAAAGTGATGTATTTGTTTTTATCATTATCAGCAACCATTCTTCAGTGTATACATTTAAAATATGTATTGACTGTTTTGTTATACTTTCTTTAAGAAAGTACTCATAAGAAGCCTTTAAATTATTCACAGTGGCTTTCAACACACTGTCATGAACCGGAGTAGGTAGAGAGCAGGTGAGTTCAGTATTACCTCACTAATGACTTCTGTGATCAAAGAGCACTTGCCTTTAAATGTGTAACACATGGCATATTAAGGGTAGGAATGTTCCTTTATGAGAAAGCCTATTCTCACTGCCTGACCCTATGTGGCTGGCTCTGCATGAGTGTGAGTGTCAGTAAAACCTGGCTGTGATGAGGACCACCAGCCCTGCGTGGGCTGTAACTGCTGGTGGCCAGCAGGTTGGACAGCCTGTGCTGACAGAACTACATCTCTATGAGTCTCTCGTAACAAAGACCCGCAAAGACGTTTCTCTCTTTGTCTGCTCTCTGGGTCTATGCTTTGTTTACTCTCTCTCTTATTCAGGCCGACAGCTTTCTAACACCATCCAGCCCTTCAATGCCTGCCCTGATTACCAATCACTCTCTCTTTCCTCAGTCTACAGCCTTTATTTCTCTCTCTCCTTTTTTATTTCTTGCACCATTTATGGTTCCCTTACACAGAACCAACCAGAGGGAGAAATCTGCTCTCTCTCAGTCATTATGCTGCAAGACAGCCGCGGTATTTTAATTTCCTGACATGAATGCTGATGACTGCTGTGGGTAAACATCCTCCGGGCAGCAGGAAAACAAAAATCACATTACTGTCTATTGTCATCAGGTCCCGAAAATTCAAAAGTGTGGCTGGGAGGCGATATATCTTTGCCAGGGGGAAAGGGCAAGGTTAAATCTCCTCAATTTCAAGCAGTCTGACTCATAATAATGCAAGCTTTGAGGCAAAATGGCTGCTTAGAGAATAAAGTATGTTGGAAATCTTGATCCCAGACCCTTGCCCTAGCCAAGAGGGTGTCATTTCAAGATTGAGACATTGAAGTGTTGTTTCTTTTTTTATGTAATGTTTAAATCTGACTCCAGATAAATCTGTACTAGAAAATAATTTAACATACAATGAATTCTCTCAGACGTTACAAATAAAATGAAAACAGCTCCCATAGAAACATCACAGAAGCCATAAGAAAATATCTGTCTTTTTTCTCCTCTTTTAACTGTACCTCTGCTTCACGTCATTTTAGGGAACAGTGCCAGCTATAATGAGATCAGGGAAGCTCTAAGTGCAAAAAATAGAAGACTTAAATTGCAAATGTAACCGTACCTAGTATAAGTGAGATATTACCTGCCAAAACATTAGAAGTACTACAAGGAAAATGTCCTAGAGGGCTTAATAAGGGCTGAACAGAAATTCAGGTCGGTTATACAATGAAATAGTGTTCTAACCTTTAGCATAGCCTCTTGGAACAAACAGCCTGTCAGGACTCTCCTGAGGCGAATTGAAGCTGTGGTCGATTAGCAATAGCTGCAGTTTCACCACGTTTCTGTTTGTGCTTGTATAATGTATGAATATGTGTCTCCCTGTATGCCTACATTAACTGCAAGGTTCTCCTTTCTTGTTTGGTGTTTTAGTGTAAATGTGCAACCTATATAACATTGTCAGATGCACCCTGGCCTTATCCTACACAATGTCCCTCAAAGAAGCATCAATCAGAAAGAGACTCAAAATTAACACAACAAAATATAATGACTACATAGAGGCTCAAAAAGACCAAAACATCCTAATTCAAACAACAAAAAGACTCATGACTATAGAAGAGGTAAAACAACCAAACAGAGGCACACAATGACCAGAAAGAGTCACAACACAAAAAATAAGAAACTCATTGTCAATCAGCACTGTGGAGTGGACAACAAAAATGCAATTCTCATCAACAGACCCAAATTAATTTACATAGCCTACAGTGATGGGCTGCAGTCAGCTTTTTTTTTTACTTTCTCCGATTCCCTCATAGTATAAAGTACAAGAACAAGAAAAGTGATGCTAGCAGCGTTGTGAGGTGATACCACATCTGTTTGCTCAATGACAATTCTAACCAGCTAATGCTGGGTTTGTATTAGTTTAGTATGTTAGCATAATAATAATAATAGCTTGGATTTATATAGCGCCTTTCAAGGGACCCAAGGTCGCTTACCACATGCTAACACATGACTAATTAGCAGAGGTGGGACCAAGTCATTGTTTTGCAAGTCCAAGTCAAGTCTCAAGTCTTTGCGCTCAAGTCCGAGTCAAGTCTCAAGTCAGGTTGGGCAAGTTCAAGTCAAGTCCAAGTCCTAAACGTTGACAAAACGAGTCATAAACAAGTCATTATGTGTTTTTCACCAAATGTAATGACATCGATCAACAGAATAATACTTAATAATCAAATTGCTCTTTATTAGTCACATTAATAATGTAATAATCAATTTTCTCTCTGCTGGTAAAGTAACACGTTTTTTTCTATTTTAAGAGAGATCAGTAAGGTAAGGCTACCGTGACGGTTTGATTCAGAAGGAGTTTAATGTATAAAATCCCTGATGTTGAGGTGACAGAATGTTTATCACTGTATACAACATGTTATAAGGGACCCACAATCTATCTCTATGCAAGGGATAATGTGCAGCCAGGCGGTCTCTATGGGGAAGAGAACACCGGCATCTAGATCCCTCTGCAGGTGGTACTTTAACTATATTTTGATGCTAATACTTTTGTACTTTTACTTGTAATATTTTGAATGCAGGACTTTTTATTGTAACCGAGTATTCCTACACTCTGGTACTTTTGTACTCAAGTACAATATCTGAAATTCTCCCACTTCTGACAGTTACCAAAATAAAGGTAACCAAAAAAGGTTATTTTCATTTTACAAATCCTGCACTCAGCTTTGCTTTCTCCAGTATCACTGAAAAGCAGCCAGATGCTGCTTATTTTTTCGGTTTTCTCTCATTTCTTGACTTTTTCCGACGCACTTGCATTTAAATCCGTCTCCCCGTCGCTCTGTGCAGCTGGCCTGTACCACTACACCTGCTGTGCCCCCCACCCTTCTTTCACATAATGGTATGATCCTAGCGTGTCCTCGCATATGATTGGCCGCATGGTGGCCCAGCTAAATAAAGTCCCGCCCCTGCCTGCAAGGATTCTCAGCAAGAGTAGGAGCGGCTGGAGATTCTGCTCTCCCCAACGGGAGTCTGCTCTTCTAGCGGCATCTCGCGATCGGCGTGTTGGAGACCCCTGAATTAAATGATCAAGTCACCTCAAGTCAGAAGGCTCAAGTCCAAGTCAAGTCCCGAGTCATTGGTGTTCAAGTCCAAGTCGAGTCGCAAGTGTTTTGTGATTTTGTCAAGTCGAGTCTCAAGTCATCAAATTGGTGACTCTAGTCTGATTCGAGTCCAAGTTATGTGACTCGAGTCCACACCTCTGCTAATTAGCACAACACACTAACTACCACTGAGGATTTGGGAATGTCAGTTTTATATTTAGTTTACGGATTAATTAATGAACCAAAGTGTTTAACACATTGAAATGTGTTGCTAGATGTTAGACCAAAGTAATTTAAATGTGTTCACTGGATATTTGGAACAAGGTTTCCTACGGGTGTACCTTTATTTCAACCATATTCAATGTTAATATTGCTATATCTTTTTTGTTATTATAGTTTTCTTAAATCGTTTTTATCAGTGTTTTGATTTTTGTTTTATCTATGTTTACAGGTATGTATGCACCAAAACCACCAAGACACATTCCTTGTATATGTTAACCTACTTGGCAATAAACCAATGTATGATTCTGGTTCTAAACTGCATGGCAATCCATCAAATAGTTGTTGACCTTTTTTTAATTAGTGTTAAGCCAAGGTCTGTATAGATGAACATATTATATTTGATCATACTACACTCTAAAAACGAATTCAGGCGACCTTTCACCTCCACTTAATTAAATGCATGGTTGCAAGATAAAAATGTGAGTTAATTGATTTAGATACACATTTGAAGTTGCAAACATTAATTTATAAGTTGTGTTGACGTAATAATGTTGGTAATTACATCAACTTAATATTGTGTGTAATTTGAACTCTGATTTCTGCGTTAATTGCAACAAGTCCTCCAACTCATACGACCAAATGGGTCGATTGTTTTAAGCCCTTATTACGACCAAATATGTCGTTTGTTCAAGCGCTTAATACGACCTATAATTACGTTTTAAAATTGTCGGCCTCGAGTGCTCCCGTTGAATGCAAACGTTACAGAGGGTTGTTTATTCACAAATAACCCTCTCTGTAAAATCCTAAATTGTAGGATAGTTTGGCCATTAAAACGCTTTATGATTAGATTTCTAGCGAGAAGTATATATTGTACTTTTAGAATCCACGTCCAGTCGATATGTAGGATCTATAGTTTGATAGATATTACGAAGATGATTTGAGATTTCGTCAGGAGAACGTGTATATGCGGCAAGCTTCCATGTAAAGTTACGGGTTGAAAACAGTATTTCCGGTCTCGCCGTTTTCATAATAAAACCAATGATCAAATGATTTAACAGTGATATATGCACTACTCATCCATTAAAAAAACATCAGTTTATCCTAGTTCATTATACGACATTAATTGGTTTAAATTGTGTACAATGCTTTTGTGTTTTTCCCATAGGTTTTTCTCTTTCGATTCTGAGAGACACATTTCTTTTTTCAGAGGTTTTGATAGGCTAAAATCACGCCGCAATGCACGTCGGGATATGGTGTTTATGTGATATGAAATCGGAAAACATTAAAAATAATAATAATAATAATACTTTATTCCGAGTGTTCTTGCTTTTCTCTTTGAAAGTCATCACATAATGGCATTGTAATACACGTTTCGGCTGCATTAAATATTACATATCTGCCCTAGATATGTATTTATAGAGCCCTGATCAGAAGACCTTTTGACAAACTGGAAGAGATGCCGCCAAAACTGAATACGTGACGTCACGTGGACCATAAATATATCAACAATTAAACAACATCTTCCATTTCTTTTCACACAATACGTCTCCTTGCAGTATCAACACTAATTCGGCTGACTTTTATATTTGATCCAATTAGTAGATAGTCTGTATTTACACCATAACGGTGCACAGCTGAGAGAAAGGGACTTTTTTGTAGTTTTTAAAGATATTACTGATTTTCTGAACTACCTTTCCAACTCCTCATGCAGTTGACTGTTACAGGTCTATACAGGTTCATGGTACAATGCATAAGCTTCACATCGAGAGACTGAAACTGTATTTTCCTTTACCGTTCTGTTTTAAACTCACAATAAAGTGAATAGTCATATTATGTACGATATTATTATGTTTTATTAACTAGACCACTGGTCTAAACCGCACCTCCTAGTGGTTAAAGCACGTTATTGAATGTAGTTGTTGAATAAGTTATATTTATTTAGTTATTGATGAAAACATTTAAATATTAAGAGTAGCCTACATACAAAATAGGGGTCAATGATAGAAATATAGAATGGAAAATATCTAGAAGATACTGTAGTGATCTCTACAGTAAAACAGTTTAGTGCAGGACGTCCAAAGATATTAACAGGAGGATGTGCAAAACAGACAAACTGATAAGGCTGAATTTTACTCAGGTGTAACTAAAGTCTGATTTAAGGGTTGTTTATATTTCACATCATTAATCAGAATCTGCAAAGTAACAAAAATAAATGTAGTAGAGTAAAAATACCAGGTTAACCTCTGAATTGTAGTGGAGTAGAACAAAGTAGTACATGCTGCTGTAACAAAAACATTTCCCAACTTGGGATCAATAAAGTATCTTATCTTAAGATGATCGATGGCTACTGCCATATTTGCTAAATGTGCATCTGAACCTTGACAAGTGCATGTTTCAGGCTTATCAATTAACAACAGGAGGGGTCACAGCCATAAGTCCAGCTGTCATGTGGTATTAATGCTGCCCATTATGGACACAAGCAATTTTCACCCATGTATTAATTATATGTTTTAAATTTGATAACACCAATGTGTTTCGTGTCCCCTAAACCTCCAGGGATGTATACAGTTTAATACTGGCAACTTCTAATTGTGGGAAATACGAAAACGTCTTTTAAAACTACATTTCCCAGTAGAGACGTGCCATAGAACATGTTGCGAAACACACAATAGGCAGCAAGTGTAATTCTGGGGGGGAGGGCCGGGCTGGACCCGTCCAAGTCCAGTTTTGGATAGTCTGGCGTGGTTCCATTCCATTTCAAAGAGCTTTGACGCTCAGCGTAACCTTGTCACACTGCCACTCCAATATCCAATCACAGAGCTTGAGGGCTAATCACGGGGTTTGTAAAGCAAGGCGGATGTTGTAGTCCCAAACGATAGCTGGGGATTCTGGGTAGTGTAGTGTCTTCGGAAACTCTGTCGTGTCTAAACTCCGAAAAAACAATTTGTTTCTCCGAATCGAAGGTTAAAAACACAAAAGCATTGTACACAATTTAAACCAATCAATATTGTGTAATTAACAAGGATAAACTGATGTTTTTTAGTGGATGAGTAATGGAGATATCACTGCGTAATCATTTGACAGTGTGGGGAATACTTCCGGTTTTATTATGAAAACTTCGAGACCGGAAATACTGTTTTCACCCACGCTAACTTTACATGGAAGTTGCCCCATATACAGTACACGTTCTCCTGGCGAGACCTCAAATCATCTTCGTATATCTATCAAACTGTAGATCCTACACATCCACTGGATGTGGATTATAAAAGTACAATATACACTGCTCGCTAGAAATCTAATAAAAAAGCATTTTAATGGCCAAACTATTCCACAATTTAGGATTTTCCAGAGAGGGTTATTTGTGAATAAACGACCCTCCGGAGCGTTTGCAATCGACAGGAGCATGTTGTTTCTTACACGACCACTAGAGGCGCTACACTTTAAAACGTGTCTCTGGGTCGTATTTAGCTGCTGAACAATCGACCTATATGGTCGTTTTTTGTAGGAGGACAGGATGGTTAATTGACTTAAAACAAAATTCAAGTCGTACTGTAGTAAGTAATGCAATTGGCTTGATAACTTAATTGTTCTACACCTTGAGTTAAGGATTTCAAGTCCACTCCCACTTAACATGCCTGGACAAGTTCCGACAGTTAAGACAAATAGAAATATACAAAGGACATTTTAAGGTGAGTGTCATCTTTTGTCATTCAAATACAGTAGAAAGCCTTGTAGTTGCACTGTATAGGCAAATTGCTGTTTGACCAAAATTAGTCAACCCAGTCTCACGGCATTTTTGATCTATTGATTCGTGTTCACCAACACCATTTTCCCCTTTTTTTCGTGTTGCACAGTACGATTTTAAAAGCAATACTATTGGTAATGTGTTTCGTGCCTGCAGCACGTATTTTTCTCCGGTCGGGTCGTGGAAGACCGGAAGCTGTGTGGTTCATAAAAACATGTTCTTACTCAATATCAAGCCACAATTATTGCTTTTATTTTAAATCGTATAATTTCGGACTTTTGTTGCCGTCTGTGAGGAAAATAAATGGGGCTCAGAGCCTCAGAATACTGAAATTCTTTCACACACAGTGACGTCACGAGCTACCCACAATGCAACGCGCGCCATATATATATATATATATATATATATATATATATATATATAAATACGCCATTTTCCTGGAGGTGCAAATATCCTGGAGGTGCAAATATAAACAGCTAGCTAACGTAGCCAGGCAGAGCGCACTAGGTTTTTTTTCTGAATTAACGACCGAAGAAATTGCTGCATGTCTTCGGATTACATCTCTGGACTTGAGGGGTGTGCTCTAGGTCGTTACCAGCGTAAACTAGAGCTGTGTGGGTTGTCGGATTGCCCTTACAGACTGCCTACAGATGTATGGAAAAACGACCCTCGAAAGTGGCCTTCGTCAATTTTGGCTGCATCTACGTCTAATTTCTGGAAACACCAGGTGAATACCCCACTTGTCACAATAATATTATCATGCCATTGCATATACAATATGTGGTATTTTAGAGTTGACTAGATATTGATTAAGGCAATAGACTATGATATGCAGTACAGGAAGCTTAGCAACACCTAGACGGTTTACAGCTAAACCCTCGGCCTGCTTGCACCTCGCGTAAAATGGCGGATACCGGAAGTACGGTGTCGCCCTCGGCCCAATACCCGTATGTGTGTGTGAAAGAATCTGTATTTTTTAAATCTTTTTTTCGTTCTAATTTGTTATTCTTTTCAAAATAACACACTGTTATTTACTCACCAATAAAACACAATTATCCTTGCTTTTATTTATTGGTTTAATTCCATAATCTCGGGCTTTTTTGGCGTCCGTCAGGAACTGAATTTCAAAATAAAAATAACCGGAAACAGACGAGCGATTACTCAAGATCCTCAGCTATGGTTTAAGCTCGCTGATTGGATGTTTTAGCCGCAATGCATGCTGGGATTTGGTGTTTATATGATATGAAATCCGGAAAACATTTAAAAAGAATAAAAGAATACTTAATTCCGAGTGTTGTAATACACGGTTAGGCTGCATTACATATTACAGATCTGCCGTAGTTCTTTATTTAGAGAGCCCTGATGAGAAGACCTTTGGAAAAACTGGAAGAAATGGCGCTGAAACTGAATACTTGACGTGGATCATAAATATATCAACAATTAAACAACATCTTCAATTTCTCTTCACACAATACGTCTCCTTGCAGTATCAACACTAATTCGTCTGACTTTTACATTTGATCTAATTCATCCATCCATCCATCCATCCATCTTCTCCCGCTTATCCGTGGTCGGGTCGCGGGGGTAGCAGTTCCAGCAGAGAGCCCCAAACTTTCTTTTCCCTGGCGACATCAACCAGCTCTGACTGGGGGATCCCAAGGCGCTCCCAGGCCAGCGAAGAGATATAATCTCTCCAACCTGGTCCTAGGTCTACCCCTTGGTCTCTTCCCAGCTGGACGTGCCTGGAACACCTCCCTAGGGAGGCGCCCAGGTGGCATCCTAACTAGGTGCCCGAACCACCTCAACTAGCTCCTTTCAACGCGCCAACTATCAAATATTTCTCCTGATTGTTGGCACTTGACAATCACCTTACCTGAATTTTACTCAGGTGTAACTAAAGTCTGATTTAAGGGTTGTTTATATTTCACATCATTAATCAAAATCTACAAAGTAACTCAAATAAGTGTAGTGGAGTAAAAATATCAGGTTAACCTCTGAATTGTAGTGGAGTAGAATTACAAAGTAACAATGAGCTGTCATGTGGGTATTAATGCTGCGCATTTTGGACACAAGCGATTTTCACCCATTTATTAATTATATGTTTTACATTTGATAGCACCGATGTGTTTAATACTGAAAACTTTCAGTAGAGACGTCCCATAGAACATTTTGCGAAACACAATAGCCAGCATGTGTAGTTCTGGGGGGGCGTTCGATTCCAGTTTTGGATAGTCTGGCGTGGTTTCGCTCCATTTCAAACAGCTGTTTGACGCTCGGTGTAACCTTGGCGCACTGCCACACCAACATCCAATCCCAGAGCTTGAAGATTAATCACGGGGACTGTAGTCCTAAACGATAGCTGGGGATTATGGGTAGTGTAGTGTCTTTGGCCATCCTAATCTCCTAGAGGCCTACGTCTGTTTCCGGTTATTTTTATTTTTAAATTCAGTTCCTGACGGACGCCAAAAAAGCCCGAGATTATGGAATTAAACCAATGAATAAAAGCAAGGATAATTGTGTGTTATTGGTGAGTAAATAACAGTGTGTTATTTTGAAAAGAATAACAAATTAGAAGGAAAAAAAGATTTAATAAATACAGATTTCAGTATTCTGAGGCTCTGAGCCCCATTTATTTTCCTCATAGACGGCAACAAAAGTCCGAAATTATACGATTTAAAATAAAAGCAATAATTGTGGCTTGATATTGAGTAAGAACATGTTTTTATGAACCACACAGCTTCCGGTCTTCCACGACCCGACCGGAGAAAAAGACGTGCTGCAGGCACGAAACACATTACCAGTAGAAATACATTGCTTTTAAAATCGTGCTGTGCAACACGAATCAATTGATTAAAAATCGTGTTGGTGAACACGAAATGCCATGAGACTGGGTTGAATTAGCAGCCTTTTAACTGTGAATAGTTCTGTGAGAGAATACAAAGTAGTAGAGGCTACTGTGAGAGTAAAAATACTTTGGTTGATATCGCCAGAGGTGGGAGTAAGTCCTACATGTGCAAGTCATGAGCAAGTCTCAAGTCTTGACCTACAAGTATCAAGCAAGTCCCAAGTCACTGTGATGAGAGTCAAGCAAGTCAAGTCAAGTCATTGCTCAGGTCAAGCAAGTCAAGTCAAGTCATACGAAATTCTGATGAACAAGCCCAGTTTCCGCATTTCAATCAGTGGTTATGAAAATAGATTTAACCCACACTATGATCTTCATTACATACACAGTTAATCATTTGAAATCTAATTTAGACCAATGAAAATCATTTTAGATTCATATTAACCCTAGAACTGTAGAAAATATAGCTAGGACTCAAAAAGTCTGTTCAAAAAGGCAGAATTCCAGGTAAGAAAATTATATATGGCATTTGCCATTACAGTGTACACATATTTAATTTAAATTTCTGTTAACACTAGAACTGCCAATAGCGTTAGCACCTACATAGATATCATTTTCAAATCATTTAATTTGTTCCTCTTCATAATTTCCTTATAAACTAAGTAGGACGATATTTAAAACTCACTTAATTGGGTTAATTTAGAAATTGCTTCAGTTTATCATCATAATAATAATAATAATAATAATAATACTGCATTTTATTTATATAGCGCTTTTCACAACTCAAAGACGCTTTACAGTATGAGGGACGGTAGACAAACAAGGACAGGCAAACAAGTAAGTATAGTAAAATAAATAAATAAATAAAAAGGCAGTCAAGAGGAAGTTGATTGAGAGGGGGGGGGGGGGGGGGGGGACTTATGGGTAGACAGAGTTGAAAGTAGGCTTGTTTGAGACACATTGCGGCTCGCCTCGAAAGTAGACGAGAGTAGCCGATCGCAGCCGGGGGAGGTGTCAAAATGCTCGTCTTAAGTCGGACAGCTCGGACTCGGAGTCGGCTTGACTGGCTGGGTTTGCAATGGCGGAAATTGCGTTGGCGTTTTTCGTTGCAGATGAAGTGGATGCAATAGAAATCCCACATGTATTGTATGGAGAATGGCATGATGAACACCGTCTGCGGAGGTAATTACGTATCTTTTAATTTTTTAATTTGATAGGGACAGAGCATGTTAATGAACATCAGTATAAAATACAAGAAGTATAAATGTGTTTGAGCAAACGTGCTAATTTACATCCGTAGTAGGCCACCTAGGCAGGTAACAAAAACAGATACACAATATAATACACAAGTAAAAAGACAAAATATATTGTAGGCCACTACATGTATCGAGGCCTACTACTGGCTGCATCAGTCTAAATTAAAAAGTATGATCGATTATCCGGACTGATTACTTTACTCTACAGATCACAAATTGTGCAAAATTATGACACTATCAGTCTTTTTTAGTCCAATGGGATAAGATAAAAGCTACTTTACTAAAGATATAGAAAGCAAGCAAGATAGTAGTACAAAGATACAATAAATAGACAAGAATACAACTGAAATCAAGTGAAGATAATATAGGCCTACAGCAGCAGCAGTTATATATATATATAAAGAATGTTGAATAGGTCTAATGATTTATGGTCATCATTTGCTCCAAAGGTCCAACAATTTGTGGAAGAAGTGGTCCCACAGTACAGTCCTTCAGACTTCAAAAGTCATTTCCGATTGTCCAGGGGACATGTGGAAGTATGTGTGTGTATATATATATATATATATATATAAAAATAACATCAAATATGTATTATCTGGACTGGTGATATTAAAAGCCATTTATTCCTTTCTACCAAACAGGATGTGATGACGACTATTGGCCCGTTCTACTGGAACAGACAGCACAGTAAAGTGCCGTTTCAAACCAGTGTTCTTGCCTGTCTGTGGACTCTATCAAACCAGGAGTCCTATAGGGGGGTTGCTGATCGTTTCAATATCACCAAATCTACTGTCTGCCTGCATCTCCATGAATTCTGTAGTCTTGTCACCACATATTTGTCTCACCACATTTCCTGGCCCACAGGGCAAGCCCTACATAATTCTGAGTTAGGATTTCGTGCAGCAGGATTTCCCAACACTGTATGTGCGGTAGATGGATGCCACATTCCTATTGTGAAACCACACTGTGAGAACCCAGTAGCATACATCAACAGAAAACAGTTTTATTCTGTTGTGCTTACTGGGTTCTGTGACAGTAAACGGAGATTCTGTCATGTTAATGTGGGCCACCCTGGTAGCTGGCATGATACACGGGCATTCCGGTTGTCTGCTGTTGGAAGGCTGCTTGATGAAGGTCCCTGGTGCCTGAGGGAATGCACATCATTGGGGACTCTGCCTACCCACTATTGCCTCAGCTTATGAGGCCATACAGGGACAATGGCCATTTAACTGCTCGGCAGCGTCGTTTCAATCAAAAATTAAATGTTGCACGCGTGGTCATTGAGCATACCTTTGGCCTACTGAAAATGAAGTTCAGGAGGCTCAAATGTTTGTACATGAAAAACATTGCAAACATTAGCACAGCAGTCACTGCCTGTTGCATACTTCACAACATGTGCTTGGAGGAAGGGGAAGCAATTGAAGTTGATGAGCAGGTTGAAGCTGCAGATAACAGAGCACCGCATCCCCAGAACCAAGATGCAGTGTTGCACAGAAATCAGATTTGTGACCTTTTTTAAAGACACCCCCCCCACACACAAAACCACTGTCATACTCTTTGTGGAAGACATTTGTTTTTTATTTCCTTTCGTTTTATGCCCACAGTATTGAGTATGTAAGTTGCTTTGGATTAAAGCGCCTAACAAGTAACATGTAATGTCATCCAAAATGATTGGGCAAGTAAAAAATAAATGCATATATATGAAAACTAGATATGGTCATTTTCTGCACATGTCAAGAGCAGTTGACTATCTTCTTTGAAAATGAAATAACTATATGTACACATGTACTTGGCAAATAAATAATAATCATTGCATATAAACATTGTGAACACAAATACAAATATTACAAGGCAATTGCCAGGGATGAAATAATAACACAACTGCATAATGAGGAAAATAAATAACTAATCTAAACAATATTACTTCCATAAACAAACTGAGGTGGTGTTCTTTATAAACAAATTAATTCAGGGAATACCCAGTGTGGGGGAAATTATGGCTTGTCCTGCAAAAGCTCAATGATGCGCTTTTGTTGGCTCCCAATGGACTTTAACTGGGAAACAACTTCTCCCATCGCAGTCAACATTTTAGTTTCAAACCTCCTCCTATTTCTCTCCTTCAGCCTTCTCCGGCGCTCCTGTTCTGGCCGCACCAGTGTCTCCAGTGCACTGGTCCTCCTCTCCGAGTGGGCCTCATACAGGTCGTAGAAAGAGGGATGGGAGACTCGAGACCGGATTGATCTCGGCTGAGTGGTGGGCAGGGTCATGGAGGGACCAGGCTGGGCCTCAGAGGCACACGGCAGTGTGGTGGGCAGGGTCATGGAGGGACCAGGCTGGGCCTCAGAGGCACACGGCAGTGTGGTGGATGGTTGTGAGGCAGTGGGAAATAGAGGGGTGGAAACAAGAGTGCCTGGAGGTGCGCTCCCAACACCGCACCTCCCAAACAGGTTGTCCATTATCTGTGGAATTGCAGAATTGTTAAAATGGAAATTTTGCTTTTACCAACTAGATGTGCAAGAACAAACTTCTTACCCCATAATATTCCCACGTTATGTTCCCCTCTCCTGTTGAGGTACAACGGTCCTTGGCCCTTTTGTAGGTGGTCAAAAGGTTATTCAGTTTTTTACAGATTTTGTCTGAGGAGAAACTGTATCCCTCCTTGCTGAACTGCCGTTGGAGAATTTTATAAAAACCGGGTTTGGAGTGATAGTACACCTGTTGGTGTGTTTTTGTCAGGTCCAAAAGCAGCAGTATGGTGTTGTGTGTGAAATCTGTTAAGACACAAGTGTTAGTAACTCAAACAAATAGCATTTGCTGTTTAGATCCTCATTTTAGTTACTGTACCTTGTGTTGCCTCAAGGTGTTCTGACCGGCTGGAGGGGGATGCCAGGTGAGGAGTGCCAGCTTGGGATGTAGCAGGCCTTACAGGAGCAGGCCTTACAGGAGCAGGCCTTTCAGCAGGAGCAGGCCTCTCGTCAGGAGCAGGCCTTTCAGCAGGAGCAGGCCTCTCGTCAGGAGCAGGCCTAGCATCTGAAGACAGATCTAAAGGGACTGTGATTGAGAGAAAATTAAATATTTGTTTACAATAAACATGAATATGTCATTTGTTTGATTTGCATTAAAAGACAATACCATTTTTGATTTAAATGATAGATTACCTTGTGCATTTGTTGCAGCCCTTGCTTGCTGCATAAGTGCAGCTGCTAAACTGTTATCTGAAAAATAATTTACATCATTTAAAATGATATCCAGATTGTTGGAATGCAATTTAGTTGTTTACTCACCATTTTGTAGTCTTTGGAAAATGTCTTGTGAGACTCTTACAGTGATGTCTCCCTGTCCATCACGCAGTGTAAGTGTGACACTTGGGTCCTGCTTTGCTGTTGCTTTTTGTACTTCACCGGAGTCAGTTTGAAGTATCAATTAGTTTATTCTGCAAACCATGGAATAAACAGACAGATCAACAGTTTAGCCACAGTTCAGTGAGATGTTGCTCCAAAGCTAAGAATCCTCTAATACTTTTACAGTGATCGTATAGTGGTATCATTTGTTTAGAGAAAAAGGATTCTAAATACAAAGAAACTCAATAACATTTATTACAAACATAAAACTATTTAGTTTGTAATTGTGACAATAAAGATTAATCAAATTACTTAGATGAACAGTATTCAATAAAACATTTAACAGTTCAAAATAAACATACCTGCAAACCATGGAATAAACAGACAGATCAACAGTTTAGCCACAGTTCAGTGAGATGTTGCTCTACAAAGGAAAGTTTCACGTCAGTAACGTAAATGCCACGTGCACTCCTCCACAACGTTAGTGGCTAACTAGTTAGCTGGAAAACGGCTCACTCTCAGTTTATGTACAATTCTTTTAAAAAGTGATACACTACAGAATCTAAAGACATTTAGCTAACCAATAAATGCACAGATTATACACAAAATAGTACACGTAGATCACAATTATTATTATATCTACAACTGAGTGAACAGAGCAACAACTCACCCAAAGCTAAGAATCCTCTAATACTGACGGATTCCCAAAATGCACCACATTCAGCGCAACACTAGCTTCCGGTTGCGGCTTTTCAAAATAAAATAAAATAACAAAATTATGTCTGTAGTCCCAGTTTAACAGGATTTAATAAAACAAACATTCATTCTTTACACTGTTACATACACCCCCCTTAAATTCTGTTAAACTCCAGGCAAATACTGAACATCATCAAGACAAGAGGGTAAGAAAAATAAAAAAATATTTGTGGTGGCTGTTTAAGGTGAAACCAAATCAAAGACACAAATTACAGTCGATACAAAATCCTCCCATAGGGAGTGAAAAAGGATAGGGAGGTACCAGGCCCAATACCTTTCTCAGACCAGCAGAAGATGCCATTTACACCTTCAAAGCACCTCATCTAAGGCAACACACATAGCATACCCACAAATACTACTCGGATATAACCCATACAAAAACTGGTAGAGTATCCTGACTGCTTAAACCTCAAATATCTTGTGGAAGAATGAAAAAACTGAACTAGTAACAGATGAGGTATCTTCAACCTTCTGTGCTGCCATCTCATATATCAACTTTTTAGGAGGTTTGACATGCCTCCCACATCTAGTAGTGACTGAACCACCACAGCCCGCATGAACACTATGGGGTTGCGTGCAAATAGCATTGGTTTCATCAACAACTTCTGTGAAAGTTAAACGAGAAACACCAACTGAGTCTGGGTCAGTCAAGTCAGCAGCACTCACAGGGTCTGGGTCAGATGGAAGAGTCACACTGTCAGGGTCTGGGTCAGGTGGAAGAGTCACACTGTCAGGGTCTGAGTCAGATGAGTGAGCATCACTGGCAAGGACTGGGTCGGGTGAGTGAGCATCACTGGCAGGGACTGGGTCGGGTGAGTGAGCATCACTGGCAGGGACTGGGTCAGGTGAGTTCATGAGCCAGTCCACAGTGCGATCGTGGCCATCTTCATTGTCCACATGCACAGAGACTTGACCACTTCCACATTCCTCATCCCCATTATCTGAGTTGACAAACGAGGCAGGAGTTTCAACCTTGTCCATGAAAAGAAAGTCAACCGGGAGAAGCAGGTTCCGATGCACAACTCTCTCTTTTCCAGATTGGGCATCTCTTATCCTGTACACGTTAATCCCAGCCCTCACCGACACAACATCATAGGGCGTAGAAACCCACTTGTCAGCAAGCTTTCTTTTGCCCCTCTCACCACGGTTGGCCAACAAAACTCGATCACCCACAGCCAGCGGAGAACCCTTGACTTTGTGGTTGTAAAGCCGAGCATGACGGGCTTGCTCCTTAAAGCTGTGATTTTGAGCAATCCTTGCAGCTTCACACAAGTCCTGTCTCAACTGAGAGACAAACTCATTATGGCTGACCACTCTTTCATCCTGAAGCCCATGCTGGAACACAATGTCAATAGGGAGACGTGGCACCCGGCCAAACATGAGGTAAAAAGGGGCAAAGCCAGTTGTCTCATGTACTGTGCAGTTGTAGCAAAATGTCAGCATCTGTAACACCCGGGGCCACCTGGCTTTCATTGTTGGGGGAAGGGTTCTCAACATATTCCCCAGCGTCCTGTTAAAGCGTTCTGTCACGCCATTACCCATGGGGTGGTAAGGTGTGGTGTGTGACTTTTGCACTCCCGCCACTTCCAAAAGTTCCTTAATTAGTCTGCTCTCAAAGTTGGCACCCTGATCTGAATGGATTCTCTTGGGAAAGCCGTATACACAGAAGAAATCATTCCATAACCGGCAAGCAACATGTTTTGCAGACTGACTCCGACAGGGGAAAGCATGTGCCATTTTTGAGAAATGGTCAGTGACAACCAATACATCAACTGTCTTCTTGTCACCAAGTTCAGCTGTCCAAAAGTCAATGCACACCAGTTCCATAGGTTCGGATGTCTGAATGCTTTCCAGAGGCGCCCGGGCTTCGGGTTCAAGTGTTTTGCCAACAACACATCTCTCACATCGTCGCACATGGTCATTTATATCTCTTTCCATGCCAGTCCAAAAAAACCTTTCCCTAGCAAGGAACAGTGTTCTCGCACGGCCCTGATGACCAGCATTGTCGTGGAGGCCAAGGAGAATCTGAGGCTTGAGATCATCCAGCACAATGAACTGGGAAAGCTTTTTGTTCAGTCGATGGCATGTTCTCATTCTGTACAAAATTCCATTGTGGACTTTAAGCTTTCTCCAGTGTCTGAGGAGTTTTCTGACGCCGCCTGGTTCAGATGTTGCCTCGCGTCTGGTAGGTTTCCTCTTTTGATGCATATAGAACAGGACCCTGCTTATGGTCTTGTCTTGCTCCTGGAGATTCAAAAGCTGGCTCTGAGGAATAGGAGTGGAAGAGTCTTCCTCAGGCAACTGTGGCAGTGATAAGTTAGCACTGGGTAGGCCACGATCACCATGAGCCCTCAATGCAGCTGACACTTCTTCTGAGCTGATGGAACTTCCCACAGACTGGTGAACAGGTCCAGCACCAAGGTCAGATGACGTTGACCGAGTGTCTTGGACAACCTGGCAGTTGTTTGTCAGCCGAAAAACATCCTGCACTGTGCCCTTGACAACTCCATTGACTCCGTCCAGTAGTGCAACATATGGCTCTTTCAACAAGCGGTAACCAACACATGACTGGACAAAAGGCTCACGGCTCAAGGCATCTGCAACAATGTTTTTAACACCCGGAACGTACTTAAGATCGAAGTTGTATGCTGCAAGCTTGGCCACCCACCTTTGTTCACAGGCATCCAAACGTGGTTTTGTCAGAATGTACGAAAGGGGGTTGTTATCTGTCCAAGCGGTGAAATGTCTCCACTTCAACCAATGGCTGAATTTGTCGCACACAGCCCACTTCAGCGCCAAAAACTCCAGCCTGTGTGCTGGATAGTTCATTTGAGACCGAGTCAGCGTCTTACTTGCAAAGGCGACAGGCCGTGCAACTGTCTCACCAGGTGACACTTGTGACAAGACGGCTCCAATACCATCAAAAGAAGCATCAACAGCGAGGATGAAAGGCTCATTGAAGTTCGGGTGAGCCAACGTGACACCATGAGTGAGCTCACTTTTCAGAGTTTGTAATGATTCCTGACACGCAGGTGTCCAGTCATTAGACGTTAGAGCTGCTGGGGCCGAGGACTTTTTCTTGAATTTCTTGCCTTTCTTCGCATGTGATTGAACTTGTCGGCCAGAAATGAGTCTGAACAGAGGTTTGGCCTTCGCAGAGCAATCGGCAATGAAATGCTGATAATAGAAGACCATGCCCAAGAATGACCTGATCTTCTTCCAGGAAGGCGTAACACCATCGCTCTCCATCAACTCTGCTTCCCCCACATCAGCAATGGTCTTCACTTTGTCAGGGTCTGTTCTCACCCCATCTGGACAAACAATATGACCCAGAAACTTGACTGAACTCTTCAAGAGATGACATTTCTTAGGGGCCAGCTTGAGGTTGTGATTTTTCAGACGGGAGAACACCATTTCCAGTCGTTCAAGAGCCAGCTGTTCATTAGGGGCAAAAACCATCACGTCGTCAAGGTAACAGAGTAAGCTGCTGAAGTTTTCATCTCCGAATATTGACATCATCATCCGCATGAAGGTTGCGGGACTGTTGAGGCATCCTATTGTACTCATGGAGGCCGAAGGGTGACGAAAAAGCTGTGTACTTTTTGTGCTCCTCATGAAGTGGCACGTTGTAGAACCCAGAAGTCAAGTCCATGGTAGAGAAGAAGACATTTCCTCCCAGTGCAGCAAGAGCATCAGCTTGATGAGGCAATGGGTGTGCGTCTTTTACAGTCTTTGCATTGATCCATCTGAAATCATTACAAATGCGCAGACTGCCATCCGTCTTCCATACCAAGACCAATGGGGATGCATACTCACTGTGAGATTTCCTGATTATGCCCTTTTCCTCCATCTCATTCAGTGCAGTCCTCAGCTTCTCATACTGGCTTGGTGGAACCCGGCGGTAGGGCAAGCGAAACGGCCTCTCATCCACAAGGTGTATTTTGTGGACAAAGTCTGTAGCCTCCCCACAATCCATCTTGTTTCTGGAAAAGATGGACTCATACTTCTCAAGAAGCTGAAAAAGTCTATCTTTCCACTGCTCAGACACCTCACAACTCTCCAAGTCCAAATCTTGTAGCCCCAGCTTGTTTAGAGCGTCCTTTCTTTGTTCAGGGGTCTTTGTTGTCGAAGAGCACTTTGAGACACTATGGCTCTTGACTGAAACCGCAACTGCAACACATGGGAAGACATCTGCAATCTTACAGTTTCTCCTCAGAGTCACCGGCTCACTGCTTGGGTTAATCAGTTTGAGGGGAACCCACCTGTCACCCCACAGAGGTGTGAATACACGGCCAACCAACACATTTCTGGGCCTTGATCTTGAGTTAGTCGGTTCAACAACCACTGTGCTCCCCACTGACAAAGGTGGGCAATTTTCCCCAGACAAGGTGTTCACACAGTGGTTCAAGAGTAAAACTCTGCCTCAACTTCACTGTGCCGATCTTGTCAGGCAGGGGTCCCCCACGCCATTTCTCAGAGTTGGAAAGCAGGGACAAAAATTGGCAACAATCATCATCTGCAATG
This sequence comes from Pseudochaenichthys georgianus, assembly GCF_902827115.2. NCBI lineage: Eukaryota > Metazoa > Chordata > Actinopteri > Perciformes > Channichthyidae > Pseudochaenichthys > Pseudochaenichthys georgianus. Next base: position 14,915 of record NW_027262011.1, on the reverse strand, counting down.
TCAACTGGTGTAGCCAGAAGTCTCCAATAATCGTCAGACTTTTTCATCAGATGTATGAGAATCTTGATAGCATTACTACCAACAATCATGTCGTCTGTTTGTCCAGGGATGACTAATGTTGGGATGAGCAACTTGAACCCATAGATTGTCACCTCCAAATCATAGACTGCTGTCGGGTAGATATGGTGACCACCAGCACCAACAATGTCATCAGCAGGACTTCTCTTCAAATCAGGGCATTGCTGCAAGAGGCGTGCAGCTGCAACTTCTCTCAGAGAGCATGACATAGAGCCACTATCAATCATGGCTTTCAGTGGAACTCCACCTGCAGCACTAACATTTGTGTAGAACAAGCTGTCGGATTTCTGAAGTTTCTGCGTCATTTGGAAAATGACAGTCTTTCCAGACGGTGCAAAGGAACAAAGAGATTCATACAAAGACTCCAAGTCATCACTGTCACAGCTGGGAGGGTCACTATCATGATCCACACTGTCCTCCCTGAAGTGCGGACCCATTAGTTTTCCGACTGTGGGGGAGCCGCAGGCGACGTACGACCAGGACAAGTAAGCCTAGAATGGTTTGGTGAGTGGCACTGAAAACAGAGTCTATGGTCACGACAGTGGTTGAAAGTAGAGTGTGCAACGTCATGACAAACAGAGCAAGGCGTCTCATGCAGCCCTTCAATCCTGGGACGTCTTGGGCCAGACTGTCTGGCTGGACTCGACTGAACAGGCCTCTGCAGAAGCACCTTCTCCAGCATGCCAATAAGGCGTTCCAGGGTAGCAGAGTCTGTGGCGTGTGCTTGTGGTGCACCCTGTTCCCCGGTAGGTGGCATGTGTGGCATAGGGGTAGTATGCTGTGTGTTCACCCTTACCTTCTCTTCAGTTACCTTACTCATCCTGGATGTCTTCACTGAATGATACTCATCTAAGATGTCCTGAACCTCATGAGCAGTCCATTTGTCCATCGTCTTGGACCGAAATGTCATAGAAAGCTCAAGGGAGGGACAGTTCCTTATGAACATTCGAGTTACTTCTGTGCCAGGACTATCGAGCGTCTTGCCCTGCTCCCTGAGACGCTCAATGGCAAGATCCACAGCACGGTGCAGCCTGAGCCAGTAGTCAAATGCATCCTCACCTTTCCCAGGCAGTGTGGTGTAAAAGTCTGCTAAAGGGAGCTGTGAGCATGGTGCAGAGTCAAAGTGCTTTCTCAGGAGACCATAGATAGCTTCAGGTTCACGTGTGATGTCTATATCACTGTTTCTGGTACCAAACCTGACCACGTCTTTTGCTTTGCCTCTTAGATGGGTAAGGATCTCCTCAGCCTGTTCCTCAGGTCTCAGGTTGTTTTTCCTAATGAAATCCCTCATGAGTTCCTCCCACTCTCTGACTGAAGTGAAATCAGAGCTGTCTCCTTTAAAGCATGGGGGATCTTTTAGCTTTCTGTGGGATACAAGCTGCATGTGAGAGGCACCAAGCACGTTTGAAGTCGACATGTCAACATTTACTGGTGAGGTGGCAGTATTGGTCAGAGGGGCACTAAGAGATGGGCTTAGTTCAGTCATAATGTTCTGTACTACTTTCTGACTAACCTGCTGAAGTACATCTCCCATCTGATTAGCAATCTCAGTAGCAAGGGCATCAGGGCTAGGAATAGCAGTGCTTGCATAACGAGGCTGATGTAAAATGCCTACAGAGGGGCTAAGAGAAGGGGGGCTACATCCCTACTGGCCAAAGTGAACCCTGGCGTACCCTGACTATCCCCCATTACAATACCACGCCCACAAACAGGGGTCTCAAACATAGGAGAACCCAACATTCCCCTCCCCCTGCCAAAACTAGTTCTCCCCAGATTAAAAGTCATCACGAAAAAAAAAAACGACAAAGATATTCAAAATACAAATGTCAAGCACAGATCAGTAGCAGATACAAAGAAACTAAAACAAACGCCACATGTGCTATACATATAGAGCCAAAGTACTGTGTCCACCTGACAACACGGAGGAGCAGCAACAGCAGAAACAGTCCCCGGGCCGGGCTGAAGAAATCACCATCCAGCCGGAGAGTCGACGGGTCACGGCACCAATGTGACACTTGGGTCCTGCTTTGCGGTTGCTTTTTGTACTTCACCGGAGTCAGTTTGAAGTATCAATTAGTTTATTCTGCAAACCATGGAATAAACAGACAGATCAACAGTTTAGCCACAGTTCAGTGAGATGTTGCTCCAAAGCTAAGAATCCTCTAATACTTTTACAGTGATCGTATAGTGGTATCATTTGTTTAGAGAAAAAGGATTCTAAATACAAAGAAACTCAATAAAATGTATTACAAACATAAAACTATTTAGTTTGTAATTGTGACAATAAAGATTAATCAAATTACTTAGATGAACAGTATTCAATAAAACATTTAACAGTTCAAAATAAACATACCTGCAAACCATGGAATAAACAGACAGATCAACAGTTTAGCCACAGTTCAGTGAGATGTTGCTCTACAAAGGAAAGTTTCACGTCAGTAACGTAAATGCCACGTGCACTCCTCCACAACGTTAGTGGCTAACTAGTTAGCGGCTAACTAGTTAGCTGGAAAACGGCTCACTCTCAGTTTATGTACAATTCTTTTAAAAAGTGATACACTACAGAATCTAAAGACATTTAGCTAACCAATAAATGCACAGATTATACACAAAATAGTACACGTAGATCACAATTATTATTATATCTACAACTGAGTGAACAGAGCAACAACTCACCCAAAGCTAAGAATCCTCTAATACTGCTGACGGATTCCCAAAATGCACCACATTCAGCGCAACACTAGCTTCCGGTTGCGGCTTTTCAAAATAAAATAAAATAACAAAATTATGTCTGTAGTCCCAGTTTAACAGGATTTAATAAAACAAACATTCATTCTTTACACTGTTACATAAGCACCACAAATTCCATTTTACCCACTGAAGACAAAGGTGATCTCCATTGCTTTATATAGGTTTGTTAATTCAGTCATGATGAGGAACCACACCAGTGACTGGGTTCCATAATTAGAAATGCTCCTCCCTCTTAATGTTTGCAAAACTGATAGGTGGACAGGCTACAAATGATCAGTCCCTTCAGATCCGCACACATGAAGCTTAATGAGCATGAATTGAACAGACCTGGGGGGTATACTGCGAAGCAGGATTTCCGCTTAGCCGGCTAAATTCAGGGAAAACTCCGGCTTTCCGGTCATCCGAAGCTGGTTCTCTTTTTAGCAGGCTAGATCTCCATGGTAATATATGCTAAGCAGCTAACCTGGTCGGGACCAGGTTAGGTTGCAGGCTAAGAGCTCAACTCAGTGAAAGCACCGCCTGCTGACCAATCAGAGCTCAGTGTGCGGAGTTTAAAGCGATCAAGTCATATTACAGGAGAAAGGAAATACAGAAAAACTGCCGTCGCAGGAAAGACGGCTGGCAAAAATCACCGACTGTGTGAACGTGAACATGAATAGAATATCACCTCCATCTTCAGAGCAATCTGACTATTATAACATTAGCGTTAAGAAGGCTTACTTAAATATCGGCCACAACACAAGTAACCGGATCAGAGTACATTAAGTACAGTCGGCGGCATATCACTTCATAATGTATCATATATCTCCTTATCTGAGTCAGCTGAGCCGTATCTGGCCGTGCAACACTCACTGTGTCACATACTGTATGCAGAAGTATTATTTTAAGCAACACATAAGTTGACGAAACACTCGAGACAAATGTAATTGAAGTCAGATCGTGTTTTAGACGGGGCAGTGATATCATAAACCTGTTAATGTACGCATTCAAACACTTTTTCTTTTGCCAGCTGTATTCACCTTGCAGGTGCAGCTCTGAGGCTTTGATCCTGGATAAAGTGTTTAAGTCATGGATGTTTAAAGTTTAACTTCTTCATTTTTGACTAGTATTAAAGTTAACTTTTCATTCAGGAAGTATGACGCTGCGCTGTCAGTAGGCTTCTCCATGTTTGTGATTGGTCGAATGCTCCAAATACCACCCATTTCATGTGAACGCGCACCTAACTAGATAGGACACGGCTGGCTTGAGCGATCCACTTGATAACCAGCGTCGTAGTACAGTTTAGCGAGAGCGCGTATGTTTTGGATTAGGCCAACCGGCTAACTCAAACATATCCAGGTTAGGTTGAACCAGCTTCGTAGCATAGGCCCCTGCTGCTGTGTTAATTCTTTAGCTGCCACTTTAAGCTTTATGATGTGTACAACATGGATGTAATTTGATTTAATCTTGCCATTTTAAATGATGTATTCAATAAATAAGGTTAAACCAAATCATTACATTACAACAGATTTTATTTTAATGATTTGGTTTAACTTAAAGAGAAACTTTATTGTTATTGCACATATTACAGGTACTGAGACAACGAAATGCAGTTTTAGCTTCTAACCAGGTGCAACAAGCAGTGACGTGGAAAGTAATGTACACAATCTACAGAATAACATATAGAATGAATTGAATGATGAATAAACAGTGGGGTATGAATGAATACACTAGATATACACTAGCAGCCTGTGAGCAGTATGAACAGTGTGTATGAATATGCTAAGATATATAAAGTATGAAAACGGTAAGCAGTATAGTATAAAATATATAGATATTAATTTCATGATGATAAACATTGTGGAACAATGATGAAAAATGGGAATGGATGTGGCGACGTAAAACTGACACAAAACAACAACAAACTTTTGCCAGCCAATTGGAGAGTTTCATCAGCAGCACGTGGTAAAAACCACCAATGAGCGCGGAGCAACTGTGCCAACTCGCCTCGCCTCGCTCTTAAGGCTGCGGGCGTCTTTGTCCCGCGAGATTTCAAAGTCTCATGTGGGCGTGCCTCCAGAGCAAGTCGGACAAAATGACTAACCATCATGCAACGCACGAGCAAGACGTTGATCGCAACTGCGCACGCAGGTCTTGCTTGTCTCAAACAAGCCTAAGATGTGTTTTGAGGCGGGACTGAAAGACTGTGAGGGACTCAGAGTCACGAGGATCTTGGGGGAGGGAATTCCAGAGCCTTGGAGCTGCCACTGAGAAGAAGGCTCTGTCCCCAAAGCTGCAGAGTGTGGATGATCATAACAGATCAAAAAGTTCAGATTCATTTTACAATAAATCAAGGAATGATGCACTTCTACAAACAAAAACAACATAATTAAAACATTTAAATATTAAATTACACATTATTCTACATTATTCAAAAGTTTACAGTAACTTCTGATAATAACACAGGGGAAATAAACGAGGCATCTCTTTTCCTCTCTCTCCCTCTCCTGACAGCCCGTCACTATCAGGGTTAGTAAAAATGAATCCCTTGGAGGTTCTAGTGTTCATTTACCGTTTGGTCTTCTCTTTGCTTAATCGATTTGAAACCAAGTCTAACGTAGCTTAAACTTAACGTTAGCATTCTAGCTAACACAACACATGCACGCACCTTTCTCTGTGTTTTTTTTTGTAGTGACGAATGCAGTTGGATGTTGTGGTGGTCGTGTCACTGATCTTTATGCTGCAGACCCTGCATACCGCTGTTCTCTTCTTATTACCGTCATCGACAACATAATTCTTGAATCCAAACTTCACTATTTTTGGAGTAACGCTAGCCGCTGCCATGTTAACTGAGACTCCTGCCTTCTAGTGGGTTGCCAGGTTTGCGCGCATGGCGCTATAATCACGTTTTTCGAAAAAACTAAACGTAATATCTCACTACAAAAACAAACGCAAATATTTAATTTTAAACAGTCAAGTCCTTTCAAGTCATCTATCTCAAGCTTAAGTCAAGTCTCAAGTCATGAATACCAAGTTAAAGTCAAGTCAAGTATTTTATGTTAGTCAAGCAAGTCTCAAGTCAAAAAATATGCCCACCTCTGGATATCGCTTTTTATTAAAAATGAATCTCGTGAAGCAGATCAAGGACATGCTTCTTGAGGTAGGATCGTTATTCAGAGTTGTCATTGAAAGTGTCATTGCAAGTTGTTGGCAGTCACCCATTCAGAATATATTCCTTTAGGTAATTTCTCTTTTTTTCCTTTTTAAAAAATAGCACAATGCAATTGAAGTACGCAGAGAACTATAGCCATCCGCTGCCTTGTCGTGTACCTTGGGGAAAAGGAAGAGGACATTTTCAAGGAGTTTAGCGACGTCATTACAAATCTTGAAATAAAATAAAATCCATGGGCACAGTGTAAAAACACAGGACAAAAGCACTGCTCTCTGTCAGTTACATTTTGAAGCATATTGCACTTTTGGCCACACCCCAATCAATAATATAATATAATATTTCTCCTAAGAGAGACAATAAAGCTCTATCTTATCTTATCTTAATATCTTAGCAACGTTCAGCATGGATAGGTGTTGACAGCAATGGCATGGGAAAAGGATTGTGTAACATTTGAAAAGTGGCTTCTGCTCTTCACTTAACCAGTTCACATATTGTATGGAACCTGCAAAAAAGATGAGAAGATACACTAAAACTTGCAAGGTTGTGATTGACAAAATCTGTCCACATGCATTTAAACACTAGGCAAAGTACTCAAAAGCACCTCTGTGTGTCTTCAGGACCACGTTGCCATGATGACACACACATGCAGACTCAATAGGGGAAAACAATACCAGCGTTGCTTTAGCAGCTGGTAATAATGGCTCTGAATTCGCTAAGAGTGACAGTTTAAAAAGAATGCAATTACCTAATTCATTATCTCTTATGCGCTAACCTATTATTTAATGTGCTTCAAAAGGACATGAATATCGCCTTCATCAGTGACCGGTCCACCCCAGGATCTGACCATACGATGGCAACCATCGTGGTCGAGGGAAACAAATGAATGAGCAAGCATTCTGCGTTAAATGTGTTCATACTGTTTGAACTAATGACTGTCGGCAGTGTAAACATCTTTGTTACATCTTTTGTAAAATGGATGTGTGAGATCTGCAGATTGGTGGCCATTGGGAGTTTGTTTCTGTAGTTTTACGAAAACTTTACAGATTTGACATATTTGGCACTGGTTTTAAATAATCAAAGGCCTCTAACTTCGTTGTGATGGCAGCATGTATTTGCCGTGTCCCCATTTCCCATGGTAATGTGGCTAATGTGTTTATTTATTATTTGTGGGGCAATTTAAATTTGTGTTATTTATCTTTTTTCTCAAGATTTAAATGAAGCTCAGCGCAAGTTCTTTCAGGAAGACTGGGTGTATATACATCCACTCCGCAGCTGCATATAATCAGCTCATCACAGGCGTTCTCTTTAACCTATTACATTTCACCTCATTCTCCAGCAGCCAATCACCGTGCTGCAGCCAAACTATAAAATGGTTCTCCTCTCTCCTGCAGTCAGCTGTGATTTCAGGTGTTCATGCACCTTATCATACAGTATGGCATGTGTCAATAAATGTTCAAACTAAATGAATTCTCTCCTGATTGAAACATCATGTGTTGAAATAAACAACTGCAGTTCAAAATAAAAAGTGAATTGCCTAATATCTTTGTTGTGGAATCAATTAATTTCTTTCTTTAAAAAGGCAAAAACATGAAAAAGCTAAGAAAAAAAACTATTGAATACAATATATTTGGAGCAACTTAATTTATAAATGGTTGTCAACTTAAAAACATGTGTTCACTATGATGGTATTTCAGTACATACAACTTAAAATTCCTTTTAAATCATGTGGTAAAACTAGTCAGAACAACTTAATCTTTTGAGTAATCAACTTCAAAACTTGTGTTTATGCTACCAATTATTAAGTAAGTGGTAATTAAAAACACCTCTGATTGTAGAGGAAAAGCCTTCTCCCCTAACTCAAATAACTTTGTTGCTTTAAGACAATTTCATTAGAAGTTGTCTTAACTCAATAAACATCGATGCAAACTGTTGCGTTGATTTTCTTTGTTGAGCCAAGGCATTTGTTTTTAGAGTGTAGGAGAGGTTATGCAAATAGGATCCTGAATTAAGCCTCTGCACTGGTCCATGCATATGTGTGTGGTGGGTGTGCGTGGTATTTGTATGAATGTGCATTATTGTCACAGTTGCATACAGAATACAGTAAATACAGAATTCAGTTTATTTCTTTATATTGAGTTTGGATGGCCAGCATGCTGTTCATCCAACCACAGCCTGTTATTCTATATAACCAAACTGATACCAAAACGCTGACTCAGGAGGCCGAACAGGTGCCATGAACACAGTCTTAGCCTCGTCAAAAAGCAGGTAGATGCAGCTGAAATAATTCCGACTGCTAAGGCAACATGGATAATCGGAGAGAATGAGACTGACATGTGCTGATTGCATATCAGGATGATCTTTGCAGGCATGAACAGGTGAAGTTGAGATGAATAACTCACCAGTAGCGGCTGGTGGACAGGTGTGGAACGGCAGGTCTGAAAAAACTAGATATTGTGTCAGTTTATCAGGGAAACTAAAGGCAGAGTAGAAAGGATGGAGCAACTGTGATGTCAGTCATTATAGGACATAATGCACACTTCTGTTTCCTGTCTGTTTACAGATACAAAGAGTAATATCCAAACAAGACCAGTGTGCAATCCCGAAAAGATGATCTTTGAACATTTCATCGTTGAGATTAGTCAATTATTTCACTTTTTCACAAGGTTCAAGAAACCCCACCCTGTTTGTAAACATCTATGTCTTTATCATTCATTAATCTGTACATATACTGTCTATGTAAAGACATAAGGGTGTAACGTGTCTTTTTGCTCCAAATCCAACCGCACATCGCCAGCTTTCAGAGGCCCCTCCACTTCCCATAACCCAGCTAGTGTCTGACAGAGGGTTCTCAGGGTGTTTGAAAAGAGAGTAAATAAATGTATCCTAAGGTCTTAGATTTCCTGCAACATAATACTTATTAATAACTGTAACAAATACATACAACAAATACAAATACAAAGGGGCTTTATTGGCACGGCCATATTTTAAACATAGTATTGCCAAAGCATTCCGCAAAAGGTGTTATAACAGAACAAAAACAAAAAAGAAACACTTAGCCTAAATGTCAAAAAAACATGTGGCAAAACAGCAAACACTGTATATGCCAACAACGTGCAAAATAAAGAAAGAGAAATAAAATGTGTGTTCGTGGTCACTCACTTCTCCTGAGGTTGTGGCAGGTAAAAACTTATTCTGCTGCCAGACTGCTGCTCTCTGTGAGCTCTCCTAACAGGATTGGATTTTTTTTTCTTTTCATGTGGTCAAATTCAGGATATTTGTTTTTTAAATTTGGAGAAATATTGTGTTCGGATTGGTTGGAGTTTTGTGCATTCTGTCAAAAAGTGCAACTCTGTTTCCACTTTGTCTTCTTTGCACAGCTGGCAGAAGCTCTCCTCTTTGAGGAGCCATTGTTTTTTGTATTGGCCAGGCTGTGCTTACTGAGCCTGTACTTGGTCAGGTGGGTCTGTGTTTACTGACAGTCACTGTGCTCAAGTAATCTGCTACACAGTACTGTCTCTTTAGGGCCAGATAGCACTGCATTATAGCACTGTTTGCTAAAGGAGGGAATCAATAGCAAAGGCATATCAAGTATGTGCTCATACATTTTAGGAGGACATCTTTGTCATATATTTGAGGGAACTTTTATTGCGTTTGCTATAATTGTATTTCTTGTTATGTTAGACAGTTCAACCCTGTCTCCTAAAAATTACGTTCCCACAGAACTAAACTGCATTCTCAATTACGTTTAGCTAGAAACGTATTTACTCCCACGTTACGTTTGTTATGAACGTATCTCAAATACGTTTATTTTCTACATATCTTCTAGAAACATGTTTTCTCCCAGGTTACGTTCCTTATGAACGTATCTGAAATACGTTTATTTTCTACATATCTTTGCCATTTATTGTCTTGCTTATAATAATGATAATAGTCATTTATAAATATCATTTTAGAGCACACCTTTGAAATCGACAATCGGGCTCGATATATGGTTAAATTAAAATCAGTAGGCGAGGCTGTAATTTCGCCAGCTGTTACTCTCATGTGCGAGGCAGAACATAATAGTTTTAACATGCCAAAAAGCTGCTGTGTCGTTCATTGCACCTCAAACATTAAAACAAATCCAGAGTTACGTGTTTCTGTACTTCCTCTAAGAAGAAAGGACAGTAACAGAAGATCTCTGTGGCTTCAGGCTTGATCGCCGTTCAAATGACAGCGTTGGTTTCCCCAAAAGTGGGCGGGGCTGTAAAGTGAAGTAGATTTTACTGTCATCTATTATTCAAAACCATTATATTTATTCTAACGTATTACATGCCAGTGTTTTATCTTTTTATTTATTTGTTTTTATTTTAAATCGTATAATGTCGGACTTTTTTTGTCGTCTTTGAGGAAAAGAAATGGGGTTTAGAGATTCAAAATACTGAAATCTGTATTTTTTAAAATCTCTTTAAAATTTGTTATTCTTTTCTAAATAACACACTGTTATTTACTCAACAATAGCACACAATTATCCTTGTTTTTATTTATTCGTTTAATTCTATAATCTTGGGCATTTTAGCATGCTTTTTAGCCGTAAATAAAGTCACCAGAAACAGACGGGACATTTCGAGATTTAAGATGGCCCAAGACACTACACTACCCATAATCCCCAGCTATCGTTTGGGACTACAGTCCCGTTGACAAACCCCGTGATGTTGCGCCAAGGTTACGCCGAGCGTCAAGCTCTTTGAAATGGAACGAAACCACGGCAGACTATTCAAAACTGGACTCGAACGCCCCCCCCAGAACTACACATGCTGGCTATTGTGTTTCGCAACATGTTCTCTATGGCACGTCTCTACTGGGAATTGTAGTTTTAAAAGACGTTTTTTCCCAAATGTAGAAGTTGACAGTATTAAACTGTGTACAGCCCTGGAGGTTTAGGCGATAGGAAACACATTGGTGTGTACACATTTAAAACATGTAATTACTAAATGGGTGAAAATCGCTTGTATCCATAATGGGCAGCATTAATATATACCCACACGACAGCTCATTGTTACTTTGTTATTCTACTCCACTACAATTCAGAGGTTAACCTGGTATTTTTACTCCACTACATTTAGTTTAGTTACTTTGCAGATTCTGATTAATGATGTGGAATATAAACAACCCTTAAAGCAGACTTTAGTTACACCTGAATACAATTCAGGGAAGGTGATTGTCAAGTGCCAACAATCAGGAGAGATATTTGATAGTTGGTGCTTGAGAAGACTAAACATTTATCTGCAGATCTTTATAAAGTATATTCATTACTCGTTATTCTCTACTAATAGTTAATTAAAAACTGTATAATGGCTATTTTGCATATCCCTTTCAAGATTTCAAGGTTTTCTAAGGTGTATTGATCTTATACACAACTTGGGTCGCAGGTTCCTCAACAGACATCTATCAATATGTGTGTACTGTATACCTCCACCATTAAACTGTCATATTCTGCACATTTCTTATTCTATCTACATACATAAGAGTATAATTAATGTGTATAATATCATTTAAAATAAGTGTTTCAACATAGTTAACATTGCAGGAAAGCAATATTTTAGACGTTAAGTACTTTGTCAGGCTTAATATTCATCTGTAGATAGATACCCCCAGAGCTTTTTTCTTGTTTAAAAGAAGACCTTAACCTAAAGTATTTTTTAATGTGTTAATAAAGGTTAATTCGTTTTTCTGTTTTGCACATCCTCCTATTAATATCTTTGAACATCCAGCACTAAACTGTTTTATTGTAGAGATCACTTAGTATCTTCTTGACTTTTTATATTCTATATTTCTATCATTGACCTTCTACTTTCCCCCTATGAAAGTATGTACTCTTAATATTGTTTTGATCAAATAAGATTATTCACCAAAAATAATTCAATAACATGCTTTAACCACTAGGCGGTGCACACAAGGTACACACAGCATACTAATAATAACTTTGTATTATTAGTGTAGACACTTATGTATAACATCTGAAGATGTGTAATTTTATTCATGTTTTTACATAATTTTACAGGATATTGCTATACTATTTCTCTTGTTTTACTTCTTCACATTAATATCTGATTTGTAAAACATCACAGACAGAAAGGCATAGGCTATCCTTCATTTAATAGTAAGCTATTGAAATTGTGATTCCATAGATGTGTCTCCCATCACCCAAATCCCCTGACTATTCTCTCAACTCAGTATTTAGATTCTTATATTCAAAGAAAATCAGTAATATCTTTAAAAACTACAAGTCCTTTTTTATCAGCTGTGCACCGTTATGGTGTAAATATAACCAATATACCAATTGGATCAAATATAAAAGTCAGCCGAATTACTATTGATACTGCAAGGAGACGTATTTTGTGAAAAGAAATTGAAGATGTTGTTTAATTGTTGATATATTTATGATCCACGTCAAGTATTCAGTTTTGGCAGCAGTTCTCCTGTTTGTCTCTCTCTATAAATAAAGAATTACGGCAGATGTGTAATATGTAATGCAGCCGAACCGTGTATTACAATGCCGTTATGTGATGACTTCCAAAGAGAAAAGCAAGCACACTCTGAATTAGGTATTATTTTATTTTTCGTTGTCGGATATCATATCTCCATATAATATCAACACCATATCCCAGCGTGCATTGCGGCTAAAACATCCAATCAACAAGCTTCAAGCTGAGGATCTTGGGTAATCAGTTTAGTGGGTTTGTGGTGTGTATCGCTCAAAATGTCCCGTCTGTTTCCGGTGACTTTATTTACGGCTAAAAAGCCCAAGATTATAGAATTAAATGAATAAATAAAAACAAGGATAATTGTGTGTTATTGTTGAGTAAATAACAGTGTGTTATTTAGAAAAGAATAATAAATTAGAAGGAAAAGATTTTAAAAAATACAGATTTCAGTATTTTGAGGCTCTGAGCCCCATTTCTTTTCCTCACAGACGGAAAAAAAGTCAGACATTATACGATTTAAAATAAAAACAAATAAATAAAAGATAAAACACTGGCATGTAATTTACGTTAGAATAAATAGAATGGTTTTGAATAATAGATGAGAGTAAATCTACTTCACTTTACAGCCCCGCCCACTTTTGGGGAAACCAGCGCTGTCATTTGAACGGCGATCAAGCCTGAAGTCACAGAGCTCTTCTGTTCTGATACTGTCCTTTCTTCTTAGAGGAAGTACAGAAACACGTAACTCTGGATTTGTTTTAATGTTTGAGGTGCAATAAACGACACAGCAGCTTTTTGGCATGTTAAAACTATTATGTTCTGCCTCGCTCATGAGAGTAACAGCTGGCGAAATTACAGCCTCGCCTACTGATTTTAATTTAACTATATATCGAGCCCGATTGTCGATTTCAAAGGTGTGCTCTAAAATGATATTTATAAATAACGAATTATCATTATTATAAGCAAGACAATAAATGGCAAAGATATGTAGAAAATAAACGTATTTAAGTTACATTCATAACTAACGTAACGTGGAAGAAAATATGCTTCTAGAAGATATGTAGAAAATAAACGTATTTGAGATACGTTCATAACAAACGTAACGTGGGAGAAAATACGTTTCTAGAAGATATGTAGAAAATAAACGTATTTGAGATACGTTCATAACTAACGTAACGTGGGAGAAAATACGTTTCTAGCTAAACGTAATTGAGAATGCAGTTTAGTTCTGTGGGAACGTAATTTTTAGGAGACAGGGTTGGACAGTTGGAAGGCTGAAATGGAAGAGCTATAAGATTGCTCATGTGCAAACATTGTTATGTTTACCAGTGGGCATCGTGTGTACCTTTGACTTGCCGAAAGTTTGGACAGATATCCATTTATATAAAAACCTGTCTAAAAATTATCTGATCAGATTTTGGCCACTTTATGATCTCATAACGATTTTTTGGCTTGTGTAACCATTAGCCAATCACCAACCAAGGTAACCCCCCCCCTCACCTTATCACCTGAATCTCCTCCTAGAGCACCATTGTGTTCTTTTTAACCAAATATCTCTCAGAGGGGCGTGGGGAGTGGCTCCTTGTTTTCATCTGAAGTAACAGACAGAGAATCAGCACTTTTGAAACAGGGCTGAAACAGAGGGGATGCTACAATGATCTGTTTAGTGTTTGGAGCCAAACACTTTAGAGACACTTTAGAGACATGTTTTGTATATCTGAGACCTATAATATATTGATGAAAGTATAATAGGGGACCTTTAATATCTAAATACATTCCTACAGAAACCCACATTTCTTGAACACAGTAGATCATCAGTATTTCAGTAGAACGACTAGATCTATGCATCGACTTCCCCTTGTAACACAGTTTTTCTTATAATTCTGTTTTCTATTTTAGATGTGCTGTTATCTCGTCTATCGCGGCTGGGACCTCCAAAACATTTGCATGCAATGGAATGGAAGGCCACTATGTCAAGCGAAAGTCCTGACACTGTGTGAGCTGGAAATCACTGGTAAGCCTTTAGGTAACAGTGCGCCAACTTGTAATTTGTACCATATAAAGGGTCAAATAAAAAGCAAATAGTCACATGCAAAGTTTAATCAATAATTAATAATACTGCCTCTTCTTTTATAGCTTTGGTTAGATAAACATGTGAAAAACGTTGGTGCCTTCCTTAAATTATGTTTTACAACACATTATGTTACATTTTCCAGCTACTAACATTGCTAAAGGTGGAAAAGTGACTCAGTCTTCCGTGGTGTTGGATGGTGTCCCTGAAAGGGATGTTGATGGAAATCGTGCGAGCATATGGAGACAAACATCCTGTACCCACAGAAACGGACAATCACAACCATGGTTTATAGTTTATAGTTTATTAGGATCCCCATTAGCTGGTGCATAACAACAGCTAATCTTCCTGGGGTCCACAAATAACATAAAACATGACATTCGACAGTACATTACAA